>NW_008675196.1:140842-151091 GCF_000695815.1 Acanthisitta chloris
AGGAGAAAGCATCTGTCTCTTGTCTTGCACCCAAAGTTACCACAACGGGCTGGTCTGAAACCAATTTAGGGCAATCAACCATAAAAGCACAATTCCTGCTCTGGCAGGGCTCCCATAGTCAGTGTGGGCATGTTCTACCACTGTGTGAAATACCAAGAGAACCGGCCACAGCAGGGTTAGAATCATAGAATCATAGAGAAGGCATTGAGCCACCCAGCTGGGCAACTTAAGCTCAATGCAGAGAGAAAAAAGAAATGGACAGCTCATTTCTGAGGTCAGTTCTTCAAAGCAGGGGTTGTCAGTCCCTATACACTTGTACGGCACCTTGCACAGAATGGCTTCAGGCCAGCAGCCACTGCTCCAAGCTTATGTAACCACAAATGCTTATTAATAACTATATCGGTTTTACATCTCACTCTCTAAAATAGGTTGCACCTCCTCCCACCCCCAGTTCAATCAATCAAAAGCCCTTAAAATAAATCTTCTCATTCATGCTTATAATCAAGTCTCAGAGAGAAAATAAGAGCAGGTATTTGCTACCACACAAAATCAGGTTAACATCCCCAGATTCTGAGGGTCAGGGTTAGGGTTTGCACTTAGGGTTAGGGTTAGGGTTAATGTTAGGTTTAGCCATCACGGCTAGTATGATGCATTGGGGGTTAAAACGATGACTACAGAATTTGGGATTATGGGTCATTTTGGGCGGTTTGGGGGGGTTGGAGGGTGGGGCTTGAGGGTAATTTGGGGACGCTGTGGGGCATTCAGGGCTGAATTTTGGGGGAATTTGGGCCTCATTTTAGGGGTGATATTGATGACTTTAGAACTGGGGATTTTGGGGGGTTTGGGGGGGTTTGGAGGGCATGGCTTGGGTGCAGTTTGGTGCCTCACTGGGGCATTTCAGGGTCCAATTTTGGGGGCATTTGGGAATAATTTGGGTGTGAAATGAATAAATATAGAATTGGGGATTTGGGGTCATTTTGGGCAGACGGAGGGGCTTTGGAGGGTGAGGCTTGGGGGAAATGTTGGGCCACTGTGGGGAATTTCAGGGATGAGATTTGGGAGGATTTGGGCTTCATTTTGAGTGTGAACTTGATGACTTTAGAATAGTGGATTTTGGGCAGTTTGGGGGGATTTTGGAGAGCAGAGATTGGGTCGATCTGGGACCACTGTGGGGCATTTCAGGGCCAAGATTTGTTGGGATTTGGGTGTCATTTGGGGGGGGAAATTGATGAATTTAGAATTGGGGATTTTAGGTAATTTTGGGTGGTAGCAGGGCGGTTTGGGGGGCGGAGCTTGGGGGCCATTGAGGGCCACTGTGGGGTATTTCAGGGCTGAATTTTGGGGGGATTTGTCTCTGTTGTTGTTTGTGCTGTTTGTATTAGAGCCTAGCAAACTAACCTTATATGTAAATATATTATTCATTTTTCTATTATCTTAAAACACCAATAGTAAAATAAGCCTATTCTTTCCATTGGTGTCTGTGTCATTTCTGTCATCCCCATCAATTGGCAGAACAATTTCCTATCCTTCCAGGATAGCAAGTTTCCTATCCTTCCAGGACAAGACTAAATCAATTTCCAGGCTGGAAAGCAATTCCAAAAACCTACCAGTGTGTGCAGTGTTGCTGCTGCCCACATTGCACCATTCAGGCAATCACGTAAAAGCATTGATTTCATGATTCTCTGTAGCTGGTCCCTCCCTACCTATCCCTTTAGATACAGTGTTTCTAGGGGGCAGCCAGTCTATGTAAAAGACGAGTCAGAGACAATTGCTTGGAGACATATAAAGTCTGTAGCTGCAAAGTGTATCTGCAGTTAAGATCCAAACCATTAGCACACTGAGGGCAAGCTCAGAATAATCATCTTGGAGAAGCATGCTACTGGTAGTTACTCTCCTAACATGAAAATTAACCTTCATAATTGCATCACGTAATTATTGTTCAAGCCAATGTAGCCTCAGTGTTTGTCTACACATCCAGAATGTATGTACTATTAAGATGAGAAAATAATACTGACGTTTCTTATTTGAGGTGTTTGTGGTCAGAACTGGTTTTTGAAACAAATTAAAGCCTGAGCACAAGTTAAAAATTGTAAATATTTTAAATTTTAAAAAACGAAACTTTTAGAACTTTTCAGTGGTACAGATCAGTTCTCAGGTTTGTTACTACTAGATTTAAGGAATGTAATTGCTTTTTGTGTTCTCTTAAGTACTGTCTTTTTGTGTAGTTCCTGCCTTTTCATAGTCTATGAAATGTGTAGGAAAAAATGTCCAAAATAAAAGTAACCTGCTTGTGTCTGAGCATGGGCACACACACAGATGTGCCCCCCACCCCAATCCTCTTTTTGCTTCTGTCTAGCAAGTACATGTGCATTTAATCCCTTGTGCTGTGATGTTGCTGTCCATCAGTTAAATGTATGTTCAACATGCATACAAACAGGCATTATTTATAGAAAAAAATTTAATAGTAATTCCATTAATTATGTATTTTGTCCAATGTGTTTTAATTTCTTGTTTGTAGACAATAAGATCAGGACAAAAATTACTGAACAAGAAAACCTCTGAGGCAGAAAAAAAAGTGGAGGATGGTTTGGTGGTTTCTGGGGTAAAAGAGAATCTAGGAAAAAGGAAGACAAAGAATCACTTGTTCCTGAAAGCAGGTGTAGACTGTAATGCACTAACTTCTATAGAAAATTTTATGCACATTAAGAAGGAAGTTATGGCATGTTCTGCTTCCTTCCATGCAGAAGGAAAGAATATGGTATAAGCAGTGTTATGCAGTATGGATCATTTTATGGTGTCTCTTCCTGCCAGTGAATATTGAGCTGGCACATAAGGCATAATTGTGAAATGGCCATGAGCATTTCAGACCCTTGACGAGGAGGAAAGTATGGTGCTTATAGCTGTAGTGATAATTGCCAAAAAATGGAATACCTTTTGTCTCATTATTTCCTGTCTGGTTCAGAGATTTGTTCTAACAAAACTACTCAAAGCTATTTTCATCATTGGGAATTAGGGGTACTCTTGTAATAAAACTTATATTGACTTCTGTGCTACAGATGTAACACCATAGATGAGGATTGCTTCTGTGTAAATTATTTTACCTCCCACTCCGTCTTGGTGCTAGTTCTTTCTCTGACCTTGCTTCTTACTGCTTTATTGGTGAATGCACTTTTGAGTTCAGTACAGCATTTTTCTATTACCTATATCATGGGAGTTCCTCTTTCACCACTGTAACAGATGATTCCCATTGCTCCTCACAGACCATGCGTGAGCACACTGGAGACAGTCTGCCCCAGCCATACTCTGTAAAGCCAAACACAGCCACAGACTGTCAATGACACTCAGCGTATTACTGGATCTACTCCACTGTTTGCATAACAAATGTTTATTGGTTTATAGCTGAAAAACATCATTTAGAATTTTAGATTCATCCAGGAAGCACAGAAGTGTCTCAAACATAGAAGGTGAAATGAGCAAGTCATTAGTTATCAAATTGAAAATCATTGTTGTGCTCTGAGTCACCACTTAATTCCAAACATAGCTTCTATTGAATTGGCGCCAGTGATGGCACAGATACAACACCATTTAATAAAGAATGCATTCAAAAATGCCATCATGCCATTTCATCAGTAATTGCATCACAGGAAGAAAACACTGGGATTGAAAAATTAGAAATATTGCATTGAAACTGTAAGTGGACTTGCATGTTCCTTGTCAGGCATAATCCAAAACCTATAACTGTGGCACAACTATTTTAACATTTCTGAGACCTGTAAATACCAGACTGCAGTCTAGTCACTGCAATTGAAAAGGAGGTTCTGTTATAAAATCAAGTGTTTAAGAGTTTCTGTATCTATCACCACAGTCTATCAGTGGCAACCCACCACAACCCCAGCCACTCGTCTGGAGGATCACCGGGGGCATAGCCAGGGCCAGGATGAACTCACACACTTAGAAGAAAGATCATGTATATTCCAGCAGGAAGAAAGAAGAAATTCAAATTGTCTATGCAGAAGATATTTGATGATTGCATGTGAGTAGAAGGGTCATGGCATGACTATCTGGACACATATCTGACCAAGCAGTGTGACTCACTCTTGTAGATAAACAGTGACATTTGGAGAAAGGGGAAGTGAGAAGCAGAATTTGTTTTAAGAATTACTTTTCTAAACTTGCAAATTTCATTTTAAAATATGACCACAAATCTCTATCTTTAAAAGAACAGAAGGGGCAAGAGAGAGAAAAAACCCCAAAACAACCAAAATTGAAAAATGTTTTCTCATCTAATCATTCCTGGAATATTTTAAGATCCCTCATTGGCTGATTGGTTAAAATAAGTTTGATATGAGCACAATGTAGAGTCACAAATTTTTGACATATAATACATTCCCCAAGAGTCACTCTATTCACCCTGGAGGAGACTTACCTAAAATAAAACAGCAGATTTCTTAGAACTGCATGTCAGAGGAATATTTCCAAATTATCTTCTTTTGCATTCTTTGCCATAGGAAATGTCACATTTTTGATCTTTTAGGCATAAAAGTTGTCAGCAATTACTGTTCCCCATGTGTTGTCTGAAAGAGGTCAAGTAAAGGGCAGTTATTAAAACTGGCTAGACTTAATTAAAATGTTTCCAGAACCATGCTCAGAGAGATGAGTTTCTCTTAAAAAAAATATTCAAATTGAACTTTAATATTATGACATTTCCATCCTTCTTTTTGATTATAATGTTCAGTCCACTAATATTTCCACTGAAACCTTTCCATGAAATAACCATAGTTCACTGCAATTACACTTTTATGTTCTATGCATACAATAGCATATAATAAGACTCATATAGTTTTCTCTTCAAAGTTCCATTAAATATAACAATGTTGTTTAATGGTTTCATCACCTCTTCACCAACTAATTATTCCATTTGTACAGCTGCAAAGGGCAAAACATGCTCACGCACAAAGAGAATGAAAAAGGAAAAGTGGACAGAAAGAAGTAGAAGGAAAAAATAACTTGAAATTCTACATATTACTGTGTAGAGTTGTATATTCCTGTACAGCAGAAAAGTAGACCTGTACAGTTCAGAGGAGCTCCTCAGAAATGTGGAATGTGGTGTCACAGATAAGACACAGCTCAGGTTGCTTCTCCCATTAAGGATATAAAATTAGAGAGGATGTGGTGATTTGGCATGAAAAATAGGTGAGCAGAACAACAAGAATTTTCCAGGTATAGGTGACACATACAGACTACAAAGCTGCAGAAAGAGGAAAAATATTATGCAGGAAACATACCAAAAAGTGCCAGTGTCCACAGTCCTTCTCCATGAAAGCCTTCACTTACTCAGAGCCCATCTTTGCTTGCACACCAGATGCTCAACTGAGGTCCCAGCCACTACTTAGGAAAGGGAGGAAGAGAGCACCATGCTGGTGTCCTGACTGCTCCAGGAGCACAGATGTTGTAGGCTCCAATAATGTGCAGCAGATGAAGCACCTAAAAGACATCCTAAAACACCTGCACATATACCACAGCTACTGCACAAATGTGCAGTGCTGCTGGTGCCAGAAGCACTACAGCTACCTATCAGTGCCAAAGTTTCCATGACAGTAAATGGTAAAGCTTTTATATAATGCTGGTCTGTTGATGTGTCATCTCAGTTAAACCACAGAGGTTATCTTAAATAGGCCCTAGTAGGAAGAGCAACCAGGAGTGTCTAAGGGACTCCAGCATGGGTTAAATGATTTTTAGAATAGAATCTTTAATGTGTACTTTTTTTCCTGACTATTTTCTTCATCAGTTTCCCTGTGATGGGGATGACTGTGCATTTGGAGAGGGAAGTCTGGCAGTGATTAGTTACTCATGCAGAAATCACAGAATCATAGAATGGTTAGGGTTGGAAGGGGCTTTGGAGATCAGCTAATTCCAACCTCACTGCCATGGGTAGGAACATCTTCCACTACACCAGGTTACTCAGAGACCCATCCAGCCAGTCTTGAACACCTCCAGTTCACTATCTCTCTGGGCAACCTGTTCCAGTGTCTCACCACCCTCACAGTAAAGAATTTCTTCTTAATATCTAATCTAAACGTACCCTTATGAAAAGTATAAGGTCTACCTTTAGTCTAAGACCCAACTCTCTCAGCCTGTCTTCATCGGAGAGGTGCTCCAGCCCTCTGATCAAAATAGTGACTCTCCTCTGGACTCATTCCAACAGGTCCATGTCTTTCTTGTGTTGGGGCCCCAGAGCTGGTCACAGTACTACAGATGGGGTTCTCACAAGAACAGAGTAGAGGGGGAGAAACTGCTGGTCATGCCTCTTTTGATGTAGCCCAGGATGCAGTTGGGTTTTGAGACTGAAAGCATGTATTGCCAAGTCATATTGAGCTTTTTGTTCACAAACACCCACAAGTCCCTCTTCTCAGGTCTGTTCTCAATCCATTCTCCTCCCAGTCTGATACTTGTGCTTGGGATTGCCCTGTCCCATGTGTAGGACCTTGAACTTGGCCTTGTAGAACTTCATGAGGTTCACATGACCCCACCTTTCAAGCCTGTCCAGGTCTCTCTGGACAACATCCCTTCGCTCCAGTGTGTCAACAGCATCACACAGCATGGTGTTGTTGGCAAACCTGCTGAGGGTGCACTTGATCCCACTGTTCATGTTGCTGACAGTGACGTTAAAAAGTGCCAGACCCAACACTGGCACTGAGGAATGACCCCCCTGAGCAATACCACCACCTCAGACGTGTGTCTGCTGGGGCATCCATCCCCAGTGTAACATTCTCCTCCTGCAGACAACCTTCTCCTTCATAGACTCTGAGTAGGGCTGTTTTCTTCTCTGACTCAAGTAAAAGTATTTTCAGTCTCCCTTTATAATTAGACAAAACTTATTTCACTGCCTCCTGCAAGTGTATGAACAGGAAAGGTGTAAGCACAACCCAGAAGTCTTGTTTTCAGGCTTGTCTCTTGATGACTATTTTTACTTCCCACAATTGTCCTGAGAGCAGTGGTGAAACCAGAATGGCTGAGGGAAAAGCCATGGTTTTGTACTCCAGACTTTCACCCCCCAGCCTGGTGCTCTGTTCGTGCCAGCCCTGAACCATTCTGCTGCATCATGATGAAGTTCTGAGGCAGACCAACCACACCTATCCCTCAAATTGTGTTTTGATTGGTGATCATTAAGTTTCATTCATGGCCTTTACAGTGCAGGAGTGTCTCATTGCACATAAAATGGAAAAAGACTCCCATTTTTCAGCTCACATAGTTGGATTCTTTACTGCTGATGAGGTCCTGAGTAATGTATGCACTCCATAAATAGTCTGTACAGCTGCCTAGAAAGATAAACAGATAGGCTAGAGAACTGGCATAATCAAGAGAGACACCTGGACCTCAGACTAACAGCAGACGGCTGTCCAAAATAATGGTTTTAAAAGTGCACATTAAAGCATTAATTCTGCACCTTAGAAGTGTTGTCTTCTGCATTACATTGGACTTATTTGCAGTCACTGCAAGATGCTGTTTCTTTCAGATAAAACCAATACAGTAAATGTCAGGATCGGTGGTGTTGCGCTGATTGGGGGAGATGCTGTGCTATAATCTATAGAGCTCTGCATTTTCTCTCCATCCAGATTTCTAAAACTGTCCTACTTCAGAGAGTGTCTATATTATATTTTAGAATGAGAGCCCCAGAAGGCACCATTCAGTCAGTATGAAATGCCATCAAATCACTTGGGGTAAAAGCTTTTGTTGACTTTCCTGACATCTCATTTTACTTAGCAATCTATTTTTGGATATGTACAGATGAAGCAAGATTTGCTTAAATATAAGTTCTGGAAGCACCGTTGTTTTTTTTTATATCTCCTCATTTTTTAAAGATCAGTCTTTGTACTGTGCAGGCTGTTTGCAGCTGAGGTAGACCCTGGAACCTGTCGATAAACCAGATCTCCATAACCTGTTGTGGTTCCAGTTAACACAGGGAGAAGCAGTATTTCACACAAATTCAAAATTTGGTCAATAGACTTAGACTGTGAATATTTTGCACAACTGAGTCATGTGCTTGAATTGTGTGATTGAAGCAATTGGAAGCCATAGGATTTATGAGGTGATTGCCATCATCAGCTTCCCTATCAGTTTACACCCAACCATGGTGCCTGGGTTTACTCCCAGCCTTTCGTAGAAAGGAGAAAAGGCTTCCTCAGGCATTTCTGCTGGCCCTTGGCAAAACCCTGGCCTTATTTGGACTTGGGTTGTCAATCTGAGGGTCATCCCAAGAATTTGGTTGTTTAGGCTCAGGGTGAGATTAGAGAGTGCAGCCAATGGCCTTGAATAAAAGAGCTGTGTCCGCAGATACCCTGCCCACCTTCACAGGCTTCCTTTAAGATGAAGGTCTTTGTTCTTAACAGAATTACTCCACACTTCCAATACAGGTATGTCTGCATCCAGTCTCATACTTCCTGCATCTGGACCTGTGGACTTGGCTCCCTGGCTAGACAGGGACATGCCTCACTGCTGAGGACTTGCTGGATGCTCACTGGGCTCTCACCTAACTCCATCTGTTCATCTTGCTCCAGCACCGTGGTCAGTGAAGCTTCTGCCCTGCCAGTCCTATGTTGCCTTGAACTCCTGGCTCCCCTTCTTTGCAGAGCAGGCTGCTCCATGACAACCAGAAATGGAGAAGAGAAAATTTTCACCTCCAGGAACCAGTTTATCACACCTCTTTGATGGATGCGGTTCCCCCTTTTGTTTTCCAGTTTCCCCTTGACCAGCTTTTGAAATCCATAAATCCAATGGCCCCAAGGGCATTAGCACATTGCACTCTTTCTCCTTTAAATCTGGAGAGACTTTCCTTCAAATACAGTTGAGGCAAGTATAGGTGACTTTCCTCTATGACCCTTGCAAGCCCAGATATAAGACTGAGCCAATTGAAACATAAATTTTGGGGAAAAAATAATTAAGAAATAGGTTAAACTTAACCCAAAAAATGGTCTGACAGGCTGCAGATCCACCTTGACAGGCTGCAGATGCCCCGGTTGGTTTTGCCTCAGGTGCAGCTGCAGGTCAGTAGCAAACACATGTTTTAGAAACTAAAGGGGTTTGCAATACAGAACCATGTCTGCTTGTTTATTCCTCAGGACTCCTCTGGGGGTTTCAGAGGAATTTGTAACCATTAATGAAGCAAGTAATAATAAGCAGTAATAACCCCCTTGTGTTGCATAGTATTTTAACATCCAGGCCTTAAAGTATCAATTAAGGCCAGTAAATTTTTTAAACAAATAAACACACTTTCACATGGAATGCTTGTCCCCAACAACCATTTTGGTCTTTTTGTGTCTTTTAAGACATCTCCTATCCTATACTCTTGTGCAGTGCTTTCTAATTTTATTCCTTTTCCCATGCATACATACCTAGAAATATTTTAAAGTAAGTGATAGAATGGGAGAAACAGACCTCAGCATTGCTGTCACCATGTACAAATTTGTAAAATGACAGAGACAAAAAAAGTTTAGGTTTTATGCTTTTTTCACTTATATTAGACAGCAGTTGCAACATTTGAGGCTAAAATAACTTCCAAGGAAGTGATCAATTTGCAATACATGTTGGTAATTACCTTTAGCTCATTTTAACAATTTCAGTTCGGTTTCTGGCTCACCTCAAAATTCCTCCTTGCCATCTATGTTGCTTCATTGCAGGACTATTGTGCTTGCAGCTGGAAAGACCTCAGATGGGACAATGTAGGGTTTTGTTCTAATATTTACGAAGGAGAGACACAAAAGGGGAGTTTTTTTAACAGCCACCTTATGGAAGGATAAGCTAACACAGGAGGGAACTGAAGGATTTCTGATGCACTTAACTGTTTCCTGGGTTATATTAGACAGTGGCACCATAGAGGGGACACCAGGAAATTATTAACTGAAGCCATAAAGGCAAGGGAATTAGAGCAAACTGCAAAGGTTCACTGAACTAAATACTAAATATCTAAATACTCTGAACTCACCTCAATACATAAATTCACTGAATACTTCCAATTTCTTCACTAAGCCCCAGACACTGGCTTACACAGTGAGGAGCCAGTCCCTCAGCTCAGCAGGGGTGTTCACCCTTCATCTGCTGCCTGTGAAGCTTGGAGGAGCCCTGTGTTCTGAGTCATGCACCAGCATGTAAAAGTCCCCTCACCTTGGCTTTACAGGGAATGACCTTCTGGGAAGAAAACATAAGCTGTGTGAGGGATCTCCCAAACCCAAACAGTGCCTGGGAGAGCTGG
>NW_008675196.1:151130-170032 GCF_000695815.1 Acanthisitta chloris
TCTTCTTTTCAGTGCCTGCTAAGTCTCAGAATGACATTTTAAGGCACAACTGCTGTTTCAGACACTCTCCAGGGCAGACTCATCTGACTCTGGAGGGTCAGCACAGAAGTGAAAAGGATTCAGCGGCATTTCCAAATTGTGATGAGTTCAGTGTATCTAGAGGCTGTTCGGTCCCATAGATTGAATCTACCATCACTTGTCCCTTTGCCTGCTGATTTCCTTCCCCAGTGTCCTCTCTGCCTGCTCTGGACATGTGCTACTCTGGTGAAAAATATGAGACAAGTGCTTTTGTCTTGCCAGCCTGCTGCCCTCTGCCTTTCCTGTTCCTCTGCCAAGAGACAGCACTAACATATTTTCTGTGCCTGAAGCTGCCTCTTCCATCCAGAAGGGCAAAAGGCCACATCAGCCCAAAGCATTAGAGGATGACACACATAAACCAGCTAAAAGGTAGCAATATGATAATTTTGCAATAATCTAATCATGCATTATTTACAGCTATGAATGCAGGAGAGCTCCATGGTTAATCCTACCTTATGTTGTATCATCTTAATTTATGTTACATCTTACAATTTTTGTTACATCATCTAAATGTATTTGTATTTATCACACCTGATCTTCAACTACAACTTCTCTTTCATATATTTCCCTTGAACTCATGAATTGACCACCATGGAAGAATAAGGTCTAACATGCAGAACCACCTTTGATCTTACATAGAGTTTTGTACTTAAATATTTACTGATCATGTCATCTTTATATCTAACACAATTCATGTGAAAGAAGCTCATACCAATTCATCCCAAATGATACAGCATCATCAGCCTCAGGTGACTGAGCAGATGTGGAGGGACACACTGCTGCTGGGTTTCCCCGGACCCACTCTCCTGGTTGCTCAGAAGGTGCTCTCACCACAAGCAGGTGCCCTCAGCCTGTCTAATGGAGTGAGTAAAGATATATTGGTTGAAGACAGATTACCTTCTTATGAATAGACATGAGCATCTGAAGATGCTTGAAGAGTTTAAAAACTAAGGCCCCATATAATGTCTGTAATTTCATACATGTGAATTATAGTTCAGCATCACCAAACATCTAGCTAAATGCAAAACATTGCTTTAGAATAAAATATGTATTGATGTAGCTAACTAAAATAAAGGCAGTAGTAGTGAAATCTTGACAGAATAAAATTTACCCTTAAAATTTATGACTTGATAGAATAAAATTTACCCATTATACAATTAAATAAAACACTCATCGAGTTTCTTTCTTCAAAGATTCACTGTGATATTTCTGAGGCAAGGTCTCATATTTTAGTAGAGAAAATGTTCCATGTCATCCTAAACAAAAGCATTAACATACACTGGGAGAAACCATTCTTATGATACTTTTGCCACACTGATATTAGAAATTTTAGGACCTACAGATGTCTGATCACATTTAGATCTTCATGGAATATAAATTTAAATCTTACATATACTCTTATAATTTGAATCTTCTGGAATATACAGCATGATGGACACATTTCAAATCTAATCACGCACTGGCAAATGATAAGCTAATTCGACCCTCAATCTGCTTGCTTTTCTGAAAATTAAAAATGCATCTAATACAAGAGAAGCAACTTTGTACTTTATTTGTCCATTGTGCTGCAGCTTCATAAAGGGAAAGCCTGTGTCTTCAGCATGTTTAGTCCCTGTAGTCACTCTTTTGCACATGAATTGAATATAAACAAAATATCATGGGAAAGGCAAAATGTTGAATCGGTAGTTCAGTTCTTCTCTTATATTTCTGATGTTAGGCACATTTGAGAGTATAGCAATTACAGCAAGGCTGCTGCCTGCTGAAACTAGAGTCAAATGCATTCCTATTAAATATTAATTTCAATATTTCCACACACACATCTTTGAGAATGCACAGAAATGTACACATGCTGAAGATACAAAAGCCCCACTGTTTGTGAAGGTAATAGCATGCGTCTTCTGGGCAAAGTGGATACCATATTTATAAATAAACATGGAGAAGCCAAGATGCCAATCCATCTGGGGATAAGAAAAGCCAATAAATATTTAAAAGAAATTTCTGTTCTTAAAATTTGCATGTGTTTTATGCATGGAGTGTGCTTGAAAGAAAATATAGTCCTGCGTGCAAGAAGAATGTGAATGAATGATAAAAGGAACACACCTAAGAAGTTACCAGCTCCAAAGCCCTCCAGAGCAACTCCATATTCATAAGGTCAGAGCTTGGGAAAGGTTTGCTGGTGATGCAAAGCTGCTCAAAGTGGTATGAACAAAGGGAGGCAGAGTGGCTTTAGGAAGGACCTTAAGAAAATTATTGTCAAGGCTCTAAGATACCAGATGAAGTACGATAGAAATGAATGTAAAAAGATGCACACAATGGCATAAAATGCTGCGTCTGAGCAGTACAGAATCCCTCAGGAGAGAGACCTTGGGACAGCAGTTGTTCCCTGATCAGCTCAGTGTTTGGTGGAAGCTGAAAAAGCACAGACAATGAAAGGATATACCAGGTAAACAATGATTTCAAGGGGAAAACAGGAAATTCCACAAAAGGGATCCCTTGAAGATTACTGAAGAGACAAACTGGGAAAGGCAGAGGAAATCTTTCCTCTGAAATTGGTGGAGGTGGGCTAAGGCAGCAGGAAGAAACATCACACAGATTTCTCCTGTTTTTTATGATTCCATAGATATTTTATGGAAATTCTGGGCTAGGAGGATATTTGCTCTGAAACAGTCTGGGACACAGGAGGGCTGCATTAGGATCCAGCTCATTCGCAGACACCATGTATGTTCTTTGCCTGGTAACTTAATCTTAACCTCAAATAAATTTTCCCAGACACCTGAGTGAATGTAAAGTTTGTGGCCTTTCATAAGGAGATTTAAGCACCTACAAAAATTATTCCCACTGGCTTTCAGTGAACTTTTCATAAGCAAGAATACTGTGATCATTTTAACGCAGGAGTCCTTGTTCTTTCATTCAGGTTGAGAGGCAGCCAGCACACCTGTGGATGCTGGAAAACAATTGCAACAATAATTATTTGCACCTTAGTACCAAAATTATTAGCCTTACTGTGGAATTTCAATCTAGCTAAAAGTTGGCTTCTGTTCATGCAAAGCCTGAATTACTCTGTCTTTCCTTGAGCCCTACCCAAGCAGCAACACGGTTTGTAAAGGTTACTCAGCAGGGTACAGAACAGTTTTATCTCAAATGCATATAATGAGAGTGTTCGAGAGAAACAGTTGAGTCAGACACAGCTTGCTATTTGTCCCTGCCTACGTGGGATTAGGCAAGTGACCTTATGATGAAGGCCTGGTATTAGAGAATTATTTATGAGGCCTGTTTGATACTGGAATAACACTTGACAAAAATGAACACCTAAGTCTTGTGATATAAAGATCTATTTGTCCCTCTTTACCCAACTGTGCACTTAGCTGTGATTAGCCCCATTTTACCTGTCAGTCCCTGCCTGAGTGATGCTGTAGGTGTACCCACATGAATCATAGAATATTCAGAGTTGGAAAGGACCCATGAGTCCAACTCTTGGCCCTGCACATGGCATCCCTGAGAATCACAACATGAGCCTCAGAGCATTGTCCAAACATTTCTTGAACCCTGATAGGCTTGGTGCTGTGACCATTTCTCTGGGTAGCCTGTTCCAGTGCCCAACCACCCTCTGAGTGAAGAACCTTTTTCTAATATGTAACCTAAACCGTCCTGACACAGCTTCAGGCCATTCCTTTTGGTGCTGTCACTGGCTACCAGAGAGAAGAGTTCAGTGCTTGCCCCTCCACGTTCCCTCATGAGGAACACAGAACATGGACTCCACATGGATGGAGTTCAGAGCCATGTTGAAGCTTCTTTCCAGCCCTGTCTCTGGCCCAGTATACTTCTGCTTCCAGCTAGAGCATTTGAATGGATCCCAGACCTGGTCCATTGCTTGTCAAGTCAGGGGCTATCAGACCCCATTGCCAGTGACTGTGGGTGAGGTCATGGGTTTGCTCTGGCTCACACTCAGCTGCCAGCCTGTCTCTCTCCATGGAGCAGGTGGCCCTTGCTGCCCCAAAGGCAAGACCTCCCTGTGAGTAAGGTCAATAATAATGGGTGATGCAGGAATTTTCACAATAGGTCTACTTGAGTGTTGTTTGGGTGGATGTTATGCTTGAATGAGTCTTTGATCTGATAATTATTATTGTCATGGTCCCCTGTGATAGTTATTATGCTAGAATTATCCTAAATGAAACCAGAATTTTTTCCAATAATTCCTTCACACACTCAAAATTGTGGTCGCTCTACAATGCATTAGGAAGAGGCATGTTCTTTTATATCAAAGACTGAAGAGTGTGAAGAGTTGCCTCTTCTTTGCTAGTAACTTACAATGGGAACCTTCAATGCTAAAATGTTTATCATTCTCATAGTTTTACCTTTGCTTTCACCTTGAAGGTAGTAGAACTTCTGCAAAAGGGTAAGTTTACTGCAACTTGAAGCTTCTTATATTTGCATATGATTGATCTGTGTATAGTTTGATGTCATTTCATATTCTCTCTCCTAGTTGACATGGCTTCCATTTCTTCTGTAAATACAAAACAGAAAACACAGATCATCCCAATTCCACTTCTCCTCCGGCATCACCTTGCTGTTTCCAGTCCTCTAAGGTTCTCAGTTTCCTAATGTCTTGTTGAATTCACTGTGCTTTAGTATTCATCTTTCTATGTAAGAATCAAAGGGGTAAGATAGAGTTAAAGGAATTTAAAGGGTCAAATATGTATGGGAAATCCTGCAGGTTATCTACATTCTCCAGCATCTTCCATGTAGGGTTTCAGAGCAATTTTCCATTTCCGAAGGAAATTATGCTTTCCTTCTTCCTTCAGTTCACACTCTTCCTTTCACCTATTATAGCTGTTTTAAAAGGTTTTTTTCTTTTGAGCTCCTGAAGTGAAGATGACAAAGGGACTCAACCAGAAACTTGGATCCCTTTATTCAGTTGTGTCACTTAGTCTGATAAGACATTAAATGTACGCATGGCCTATACCTACAAGCATTGCTACCTTGCAACCATTACAGCAATACTATTATCATTCAATATTAACTGAGATACTCTGTTTGAACTTTCAAGCTGCCACATCTGGCAGCCAACAATGCCAACGGCACTTGTGAAAGATTACATGTGTGTTGTAAAGGGGGTCTGTAAGAAACTGCAAATTATTCTATTCCTAGCAGCTAGAGTACAGTATTTCAGAACATCACCACCACCACTATCTAATATGAAAAAATAAACTCTCAGAAAGTCCTAAATGAATAAAGTAACCTGGTCTGATTTTGTAGTTGATCTTGCTCTAAGCAGGAGCCTGGACTAGAGACCTTCTGGGGTCCTTTCCAACCTGAAAGGTCCTATAAATCAATTGAAGTGAACCTCTCCCAAATCCAAAAGAAAGCACTGGGAAAAACAGCTCCTCAATGGATCTTTACTTTTGGAGGCAACAATTTCATTTTCTGGAAATCCAAACCTTGTGGTGAAACATTTTTTTCACTGATATACTCAGGTCATCTCTTTACTTCTTTTCACATTCTTGAAGCAATCTGGATGGCAATTGTACAGAGAAAAAAGGAAAATATGAAAGAAAAGAGAAAGAAAAGACTGCTAAAAGAAGCTAAATAATGTTTTTATCACTCTCCTTCATAACATCTAAAGGTTCCTTACTGTCCAAATAACAGCATTTTTGACATCTGAGAACTTGTTTAGTATCTTTGTGCTTTTAATGCCAACATTCAAAGATGCTGTAAGTTAGGTAAATGCGCTTATATTTCTTGAAAGATGTACTTCATGAATTCTTAGAAAGAAAGGATTGATTTGCTCATGTACTGCTTTTACCTTTCTGAGATTTAGTCTTGCCTGGATCCTTCCAGGTTTAGTCTCTACTTGGAGTGTTCCTTAGAAACTGGTTATCTTAGGCTACCTTTTTCAAGGTGTCTTATCTCTTCCTTTGGATATAAAGGAAAGAAATGGAGAGAGAAAGAGTAACTTAGAAAGTGGTCTAAGTGCCAAATTTTAAATTGTTGCTATGTCACATGCTAACTCTTAGAAGAGGATATTATAATCTAGAAAATATGAGTTTGGCGAGATCAATGTATAATGAATATTTTATACAGTGAACACCACTTTCAGTGCATAATTTAGATAGTTTGAAAGAATTCTTGCATCTGTTGTGATATGTCCACCTCCAGAAAAACCCAGAATGCTTCATTCATACCACCCAATGGGCTCCTGCCTCAGATCATTAAGGCTTTAAAAAAGGAAATGAGAAAACTCCAGCGCAAAGAACAAGGGAGGAAGGAAGAAACCTGATTCAGAGGCTTTCAGGCATGGACAAGTGTACAAGATGACAAGCTGAAAACAACTCTCCTGTGTCCCTTCATAACACTGATTTCCTTTGGAGGAGGTCCAGCAGGAGAGCTTGGCAAGTCAGGGCAATTCCAGCTAAACAAAAGCACAGCCAGGTAACTGTAAAAACTCACCAGGGGCATCAAGCCGAAGAGAGTGAAGGCTGTTGATTGTTCCCAACCATGTGAAACACTCAAAAAACCAAACAAGCAAGCAAGCAAACAAACAAACACAACCAAAAATGCATCTTATATTTTGTTATTTTTCTTTAGTGATTTTGTGTAGAGTTGTGTTAATTAGGAAAACAACCCTTTCTGATAACACAGTAAGACTTCTTTTATCTATTAAAGACAGTTGAGTATTCTTAGGGGACTTTGATAGTTTGATAGACCACACAAACAGCAAGTTATGTGTTTGGCAAGCACATTCTTTGATTATCTGTAATTCCCCTCAGAATTCAGAGATTAGTGTGTATTTTTCATCAATGAGCAAGAATTTTCTTAGAGGCTAGTCCTCCAGCACAGAGAGAAATATATCTGTGGCTTAATATATCTAAGAGGCAGAGACAATCCAACAGACAGGGTAATCCCATATTGCGGAAAATGAACTTTGCTGTGCAGGGTGAAAACAGGAATACCTTTCCTTTAGAGAAGAGAAAAACATCCTGCAGACTGCAGAAGGATGTATGGTTGCAGCAGCCCTGGGAATTGGATGTTACCTCTTGAAAAAATGCCTAGAATCGCAGTTTGCAGATTTTGAAGTTATTTTACACTCTTAAGCAGAAGGACAATTATCAAAACACATTAAAAAACATAGAAAGCTACTATTTTCTATTATACAGTGTAGGAATCTATAAAAAATAGAGTCTTATCATGAAGGTAGTGATTAGCGTGCAAAAATGTCTATATTCTCTAGATACCTTTCAATCGCTGCACAAATTCTTTCACAATAACTGTCTATAGGTAATTAGAAACTAGTCAGAGCACAGACAGTTGAGTACTTTTTGAGTATGGTATTGGCTTAAAAAGGTACCAGCTCACCGGCAGACAGAGTCCTGTGAAAGGGAATTTTTCTTGTACCAGTTAGGCACTGGGCAGCATCCCCACAGGCTGCCTGCCTCTGGGACAACTCCTCTTAGAAGAACACTTAGTGAATACTAACAACATGGTATCATAGACTAAAGAAAGTTAATAGGCCTTGAAGACAGAACTTCTGCGAGATGGGAAATAAGCCATTGTTTTGATTTTAGAAGGAGAATGTTTAGAGACAGTAATTTCAAACACATTTTGTAAGAGAGCAGCAAGACCTCTTTGACTGTTGGAGTCACCCTGCCTGGAATAAAGCAGGCAGTTGTGTGCACTTGAGGAAATGGGCCATCTGGGCTTCTGATCCTCTACTTGAAGAATCAGCCCCTTTCAGTTGTGCCTCCAAAATCCCTAGCAACACACTAACCTGTGGTCTGTGCTTGCTCTTGGTGGCATCCACAGCTGAATCCTCACTGATCTGAGAGTGGCAAATTTTGCCTCGAGTTTTCAACAGTAGCTATGATGTTTTTAACTCTGAGTACATAACATTTTCTGCTGACAAAATATCCTTTATAGCTAAAATCAGAACTATCAATAAAACTTACATAGCAAACAATCCAAATCTGAGTCTTTATCACAGTTTTACCACACAGAAAATCCAAAACCAAACCAACAAACATGCTTGCATGTTTAACTGTGATACCCTTTTCTGATGAAATATTCATTCATAACATACACTGTCCAGGAGAAGTAATATATGTCAGAGGCCTGTTACAGGTTTATTAAGTCATCATTGTAGCAATATGAAACAGATTGTCATAATTTATATTTTGAAGTCTTTTATACGTTGTACCATGTGAGGTTTAGATTGGATATTAGGAAAAGTTTCTTCACTGAAACAATTGTCAATCATTGGAACATGCTACCCACAGAAGTAGTTGAGTCACCACTCCTGGAAGAATTTAAAAGATGTGTAGATGTGACACTTAGGGACATGGTTTAGTGATGGACTTGACAGTGTCAGGTTTACAGTCTGACTTGGTGATACTAAGGTTAATTAAGCAATTCTATGATTCAGAATATTGAGTTAATATGAATAGGGACATGAATGGCCTTTCTGCTCTCTGCTTTCAGTCCAAGCAGGGTTTTTTTGAAGTTAAGAAATAAAGTTTAACCAAAATTTCACAAGGATGTTCAATGACTAAGCTGCAGTTCCTGCACAGCACATAAAAAAATCTAGCAATTACTTGCAATACCTTTGTGAGAGTCACATTTGTTTTGACAGTCTGAGAACAGCAAATGGAGAAATTCATCAAACTAAGAGCAATACTTATAAATACATGGAAGGGAACTGAGAGAGAAAGCAGTAGTATGCTCATAGACTAACAGCTACATACCTGGTGATAAGGCATCATTCTCCTTTCAGTGGTTCTTTTTGATGACTATGAGGGACATGAATTGGTGAGGACTGGGCTACAAGAGCAAAAGAAAGGAATGGTTGTGGGGTTTGCTCCTGAACAGTGAGGTTCAGATTTGCAGAGGCACTGGTACCCAAACATCACAGAAGCCCCAAAGACTTTGAGACTATCACTTTACCAGAGTTTCAGGTAATGCGTAGCTGATTTGGGCATAATTTGACATCCACTGTAGAAGAAGAAGCTGCTTGGTAATTCAGAGAAAGCTGTTGAGATGTCCTAAGCAAGAAACCCAACTGCTGCAGCTAGCTAGGTCCTGGACCTGAACCTGCCTGGACCATGCAGAGGGATCACCCATGGACACAGTTCCCCAGACTCCTTCTCTACATGCTGCTTTCAACATTCACCTGCAAATTAAACCTGACAGGCTTCTCGTGCCCTTAAGTAGGGAGTACTCTTTGGACAACAAAGAGATTGATCATTGCCTTTTTTAACACTCCGATATCATGCCACAGGCATCTGCCTTATTTTTAGAGCTGAAGTATACTGAAAATATAATAATCCTGACTCAGCTCCTTGACAGACAGTGACATCATGCTTGAAGTTTCTCAGCACCCCCATTACCAGTTCTTTTCTTCCCTGTCACAGAGTTAACATAGCCAAGGCTGTGCCATCAGCTGGGTACCATCCTGCTTCCTCCTCTCCCCTAACTTAATAAAAACCCCATTCAAGAAGTCTCCTAATATCTCTGTGATGTCTCAAATCCAGAATGATCTTTGAAAATTCAAAGATGAAATGGGGCCACTGCAGCATTTTGCATCCTTCTGCTGCCTCCCATGGTATTAGCAAAGAAGAGCTGCAAATTCCTGGCTATTCTGTCAGTTAACCAAAGCCAGAGGTGGAGGGCCCATTTTGGGGTGGGCTGTACAACCTTGGAAAGGATTTGGCCAAAATGTGCCTCCAGGTGTGCCCAGCTCAGGCAATCATTTGTTATGTGCTTAGATCATCAATGTATGGATTCTTGAGTACTTTGCTTCTCTTTCTTTGCCATTCAAGTATCACCCTCACTGGTTCCCAGGCAAGGAACGGCATTAACAATGTTAACCGCAAAATACTGAGGTCGGATCATGTAACTCAAGAAAAATGGAGGGAGGAAGAACAGCGTGTTCAAACAGTAGTGGCATGGAGACAAGAATTTAAAAAGCCTAAACCTCAGATGCAGCAATCAGGCAATAACAGCTCTCCCACAGCTCCTTTCCCTGTTCTTGAACAAGGATTCAAAAAATTCCAGCAGCCATTTACTCTGGATGTTGTGATATTGTACCGGCCAAGCTAAGTGCTGGCAGCCCACATTTCAGAAACCTGAGAGTAGAAACACTGACTCACGAATCCTGTAGCTAAAGCAGTGTTACATGAATATGACTGCATGGGGATGCAAGCTGAGCTCTGTATTTTTACAGAGGCATAAGACTGTTTTGTACACTTCTTTGATATTTCCATCTATTTAGTATGTTTCTTTGGACTGATTCCATGGCATTTTTTTCTGAAATATCTGTCTATAGCAGAAAAAGAAAGGATTCATAGTTTATAAAGCCCTGATTGAAACACCATCTTTAAACTGTAAAGCAAGTTTATCTGATTGAAAATGAGAAGAATTAAGCAATCACAGCTTTACCCTTCTGAAATAAGACTTATCTTTAAGTACCTCTCGTCCATTTTTTTGACTTCTTTCCCAAGCATGAACCTCACAAAGTAGAAACCTGGGTACCACTTCATAAGCTGCTTCCATGAATTCTGGAGAAGCAGAAGGACTTTTTTTCTCTCTTGAGACAAAAGATTTAGGCTTTAACTTCCATTGTTTATGATGTTTCCCAGAACCCCCTCTGGAGAGTTTAGCTCACTTATATTTGGCAAAACATGAGTCAAATCAAGCTCCAGGCTGACCCCTCTGGGAGGAGACGGGTTCAGCCTGTTGACTGATCCCAGAAGTTACAATGGAGTCTTCTCTCTCTTCTCCCCATTTTTAATTTACCTTTATACTAATTTTTAAATTTAGGTGGCGCATAAGTTACTACAGTCATACAGTCAGTGGTGGGTAGCAGTACCTTGGACATGGGTAACGTCAATATTACCTCTGAGGTAACCTTTGGGAATGGAGCTGTATGTTGGTATTACATCTGAGGTAACCTTTGAGGATTAGACTACGCATTAGTATTACATCTGAGGTAATCCTTGGGGCTGGAGGTGTGCATCTGTGATGTTGCCATGGTTGCTGGTTCAACAGCAATGAATCTTTTCTCTCCCTTCATTGACAGCCACTATGTGGCTTATCAGCTACAAGATACCACCGAGTTTCCCCTCTTACAAGGACTTTAACAGAGCCTGGCTGAGGTGTCTCCACTCTGCTCTACCCTCTGTTTAGTCGCCCTTAGTGTGTATTGCGTGTGGGAAGTTGGGCATGCCGATTGCGTTCCATCCAGCAAGTAGCATCCACAGTTTCTCTATATAATTTTTCATACTGTTAGAACCGAGTCCTTAACTTTCCATCCCACTCCATCCTCCATTTCATACCCCCTTAGCATGTATGCTGACTGAAATTTTTGCAACTTTCCAGTTTTCTTAATTTTACCCCCAGTCTTTTCCACACAGTGAGCTTGAGCTGCAAAAGCTTTGAAAACTGCAAAATAAATTTTAAAATTTGGAGAAAAAAATAAAAGAGAAAGTTTGAAGTCAAAATAACAAATGAACCCTTAAAAATACTGTGTCTGAAAGCATGTGCATATTTCATGAAAGGTCTTCCTTTACAATACTCATCCCTCACACATCTGACACTCGGGCAATATATATTACATCAGTTAAAGGACTGTGACTCAAAAGGCAGCATAGTTATAGCTGCTTTCATTCCACAGGTAGAAGCCACCAAGTCCGGGACAATCCCATCTAGCTTTGCACATTGTCTGGCCCCAAAATCAGAGATTTGTCACCACAGGTTTCTCCTACAGTCAATGGAGAGAGAGAAGCATCTTAGACGGACTGACTCCTGCTGGCAACACTTCCTTTAGATTTTTGTTACCGGTCTGTATAGTGTTTACTGTCAGAGCACATGACTGGAAAAGGAGCAGGAGATGAGAGCCAGGTGCTGAGGTTGGTCATGGTCATAGGGTCCCCTCAACTGCCACACTCCATTGGAGCAAGAGACAATGAAGCACTGCAAATATTTCACTGAGCTTGTTCACAGCACAGAATGTTTGAAGATATTTTCAAGACAGATAAATCTGTGTGCCTTACTGTCATTCATTTCTTCCATGGAGTTAATTGCTAGTCCAGAACCAGCACTGGTATTTCAAACACCACCAAAAGGGATTTTCCATCCACAATATGCTCCATTTTATTGGCATCCTTCCTGCTGGTCTTTGCTGTAACCAAAGAGAAGAGTATTTTGCGTGAGCTTAATAATGTCCAGAAAAATTATAAACACTGTTCCTTAGAGCATTGTCTCTGTTTATTCCATTCCTTAAAAAAAAGTACATATACAGGCTTGACTGCAACACTTGAAGGTGCTTCCTCTATACAGAATAAGGTTTTTTAAAAACAGAATCTAAGAGGTTAAAATGAGCTCTTGAAAAAGCTTTTGGAAATACTGAAAATGAAAGAAAAAAGTATTCAGCTAAATGTTGGTTCACTGAAATAATGCACTTTCCTTTGGTTTAGCTTTTTTTTTTATAAGACAGTCCAGAATGAGTTAAAACTGGTTATTCTTACAAAAAAAAAAAAAAAAAAAAAAGAAAAAAAAAAGGAAAAAGAAAAAGAAATATTTTTGTTAAGCTCTGTGCTTTGTGCCAGTGAGATATTGCATAGGAGAGATATTTTTACATGAACATTTTAGAGGTGAATTTCACAACAGTGACACACCTGTAGGCATTTGTGCTGCATGAGTAATAGCAAAAAAGGTTGTTATAGCAACAAGCATTAAGCAATGACTTCATGAGAAGAATTGAGTGACATCAGAATAGCACCTTGAAAGTAGCTGCTTTTGCTGTGAGGCTCTGTTGCAGTTTAACTCTAGCCAGCAACTGAGTACCGTGCAGCTGCTCAGACCCCAAAACCCGGTTGGGAGGAGAATCAAAAAAAATTTAAACCTCATGGGTTGAGACAAGAACATGTCAATGACTGAAACAAAATAAAATATAATACTACTGCTAATAGTAATAATTGTAATTAAAAGGAGAGAGAAAGGAATTAAAAAAACCCAACAAGATAAAGAAGTGGCACATGCTGTAATTGCTCACCACCCACCGATCAATGCCCATCCTACCCCTGAGCAGCAATCGGCTTCCCTCAGCCAGCTCCCCCCCTTTATTACTGGGCATGATGCTCTGTGATATGGAACTTCCCTTTTGCCAGTTTGGGTCAGTTCTCCTGGCCATGGTCCCTCACAGCTTCTTGTGCACCTCCTCACTGGCAGAGCATGAGACACTGAAAAGTCCTTAACTTTGGGTAAGCACTGCCCAGCAACAATTAACACATCAGTGTGTTATCAACATTATTCTCATGCTAAATCCCAAACACAGCACTGTACTAGGAGGAAAATTAACTCTACCCCAGCCAAAATCAAGACTGGCTCATTTTACAGAACAGACTGAATGAACTTCTTTTCTCCCAGCCCCTGCAGCTCGAAGGAGCTGTGAGCAGGGGAAACCTGAGCTCCTGTCTCACACTCAATGCAGGGATGAGCACAAGGAGCTGGATGAGCAAGATGCAATCCCCATGGGTTTGAACAATTCTCTGTCTATCTCATAGCTTGCTGAGCACCTCTAAGAAGAAATTTTCCCCTCAAACTTTGCTGTCTCTCCTACAAATTCTCCCTCAGGTGTCAGACCAGGTCCTCAAAGTGACTCAAAGTCTGTGTGTCCCTCAAGCTTCTGTGCAGAGGGTTTCTGCCTTCTTAGCGTGTCATCACATGAAGCCTTCCAGCCCCCAAGGAAAAAGGTCTGCATAAGGCAAAAAATATGCAATTTGATGGGGTTCAGGCTGGAGTTGGGACAGCTGTGATGGATGGCTGATGATGTTGGAAGGAGTCGATGCTATTCTGAGTGATATCTAAGGACTCACTGACTATTTCCTTTCCCATAATGGTTTCTTCAGAAGCAGATTCTATTCCCTTTCATGTCCCTTCTCTTGTTCCTGTTAGCTGAGAGGCTAAAGAGTTATTGGGGCAGGCTTTTTTCAGAAATTTACATCTTTTTTCGTTACATCTTCAGTGACATCTTACACCCTAAAAGCTTAAATAGGCACAGAGAGATGTCGTTGTTCATGTTACTTATTGCTAGCAGTGGGTTGGATGAGGCTACCTACCTTATATCTTTGTCTCAAATACATAAGGAACTAATGATTCAAGCACTCCATAGGTAGATACAGAAGTTTATCTCCAAATTTCCTTTTCCCTGGTCTCTTCAGCTCCCTTAGCTAACTCACAGTTTTCTCTCTTCTGGAGTTTCTATATAGTATAACTTCAGGATACTTTTCCAGACAGGCTGCTTCCCAGGCATTGCTACATCATGCCCTCTCTGGGCCTGAGATGTCACCTGCTAGATACAGGTAATCAGAAGATCAGACACATGCTGATTGGATATCTGTGGTAAATGGAGAGTGAGATATTGTGAGACATCACTCATAGTACATGAGACAGAAATATGGCAGAGGAGGTGAGTGAATAAAATAATTTAGTCTCGTGTAATGCATGAAACTTGTTGGATCTGCAGATTCATTGCAGAAGACAAGCACTGGTTGCATTCCAGATGCAGAGAGCACCAGGCCAGTGACCACTTGGGTGTTGCAAAAGCATCTAGGGGCATGCATCAGGCCTTTTTACTGGTTTTGTGCTTGGCTGGAAAAATTGAACTCATTGCAGTGTCTGCTCCCAATGCAATAAAAGGACACCACCAGAGACTCTCTGGATTAGCTGCTTTTAGCAACTAAGAAGAGATTCCAGTCCTCCAGGCTCTTTTCCAGAAAGATACATTTCAGTCAAGATACTAAACATCAAGAAAGTGCTCCCAAGGGATAATACTTAGAACAGTAACCAAGATGACCACAAACTTTCCAGCCATCAAAGATACTGCGTGAGTCATTAATAAGTACTGTAAAGGTGCCTTTAGCTGTTAAGGACCAGAAAGTTGCATCCCACCACACTGTGTACATTGCTATTTTTCAGTGACTCAGCCTGCTTTGACTTCAGGAAACCACAGTGTTGAATTTCAATTTATGGCACAGCAATGGCTAATGAACCTTAGTGGAGGAGACAGAGGCGACTAATTATTTGCACATCTGGACATATGAGAAAAAGAGGAAGAATAGGAGCATCTTAAAAAGATAGACGGGAAAAAAAGACTGATTAGCATGCCAAGACATTGAATTTAATTGCCTGTGTAACAGAAGTCTCTATAAAGAAAACAAATACCTAATCTGGCTTCACTTCTCCTTACATCTTTGAATGAACTAGCCAGAGGAGGAAGAGGGATGCTGTGCTTGGACACTGCCCTTTACCCATAGACACAATATAAATGCCAAGAGAAACATTAACAGTAGATGTCCCACATACTTGTTGACTTGTAAAAAGCAAATATCTCAAATCCAACACTACTCATAACAGTCTGAAAGCAATTCAGAAAAAGCTGACATCACACTATAGTGCTTCAAGTGTTGCCTAAGAAGCCAAGGATAGAAGACAAAACTGATCATTATTTTCAAAGCTCATTTCAAGACTTACACATATGCCCTTGATAGGACATAGCAGCTCAAAAGTGTAACAGTAGCTTTCTCATGGAAGTTCCTTTCTAAATCTGCTTTCAGATTGTTTGATTCAGCTGTTCGTTTCCTCATCCTGAGGGACTTTTCCCTCTCATCTGCCTCAAGTAAAGCTCTCCTACTAGTCAATGTGGTCACATCTTTCCAGCTGTGCAGCTTCCTTGCTCTTCTTTCCATTCTCCCTGCCCTGAGGCTGGAATGATATCTCATTCTGCATAAAGAGGTATGAAATGAGAGCTTTACATCTCACCAAGAAAAGAAAGTATTTCAGCCTCATAATAGTGTTTCATAGGAAAAGGAAGCAAAAATCTGGGAGATGAGCAAGACAGAATGCTTTGGGAGTTATAAAACTTCAGAACTCAAGCATACAGTCAAACTAAGAGATATATATGTTGTCTACATATATAAGTACACACATAGCATATCCAGATGGATATATACACATATAAAACCAATTTCGAAACAAGAGTGGACCTGTTGTGGAGGACCAGACATAAGTGTATTCTGTCTCAAACATTCTGACTGTGGTGACAGGTAAGATGTGATTGGAGCAGAGGGTCCTGTGGAGGTGGGGCAGTGCTGCTCTGAGCCAACTTCCCACTTCATCTGGAGGCTCCTGCTCAGCCCCCTCCACCCCTAAGTTCCTGGAGGAGGGCTCAAAGGGCTCCTGTGCACACGCACACCAGGTTACTTCTAAAAGGGAGCAGATCGGGACCTCTCTCTATATATTTTTCCTGCTCTTCTCTTTTTGCTCTGTCTATCACTCTCATGCTTTGTCTCAGCTCTGCAACATCCATGCTGCAGGACCAACGCAGGATCTAACGACTGGTGATATTCTGTGTTAGCTCTCTGTCTTTTCTGTCTTTATTTCTCTCTCTCCCTGTGCTTTGCTAGGGCAAGGAATGGCTATCATACTTTACCCCCGTACCCCTTACTGAAGTTTGCTGTGGGACTGGGGAGAGAGTGAAAAGTGATGCTGTGGCTTATGAGCAACACCTTTGAATATCGGGGTACTGTGGCTTGTGAGCCAGCACCTTTGGTTGTGTGTTGTGGCTTGTGAGCCTGCACCTTGAAGTGGTTTGTTGTGGGAATTGAGAAGTTACTGTACTGTACTTTATTGTACAAATTAAGAGCTTGTTAACCTCCACTCTCGTGGAAGCCTATTGCATAAGTTTAAGAGATTGTTTACTAACGCCTTTTGGGTCTAAATACTGGGTTGGTCACCGGAATTAAGGAGACTGTACAACAAAACCTAAAATTCCCTGACACGTGGTCCTGTGTTTTTGTTCAGCCTGACTAGAATTGATAACGAACATCACACCCCCTACAGGTGGGTCGCGACACTCATATCCAAGTACTAGATAAAGAAGTGGCAGTTACTCTGTAAAACATCTAATCTAATCTTCCACAAATTTAAGTGTAATAGTAATTTCCATTAAAATGTTATACTATCTGTTCTTGATGACAAAATAGGGAACAAACCCATGTGTTTTCCTAATATAATGCTACCACAAGCTGAAATAAACTAATTAATAAATAAATGTGTATGCATATTATACACTGGCTTGTGAGCCCTTTGGTTGTGTGTTGTGGCTTGTGAGCCTGCACCTTGAAGTGGTTTGTTGTGGGAATTGAGAAGTTACTGTACTGTACTTTATTGTACAAATTAAGAGCTTGTTAACCTCCACTCTCGTGGAAGCCTATTGCATAAGTTTAAGAGATTGTTTACTAACGCCTTTTGGGTCTAAATACTGGGTTGGTCACCGGAATTAAGGAGACTGTACAACAAAACCTAAAATTCCCTGACACGTGAAGTGGTTTGTTGTGGGAATTGAGAAGTTACTGTACTGTACTTTATTGTACAAATTAAGAGCTTGTTAACCTCCACTCTCGTGGAAGCCTATTGCATAAGTTTAAGAGATTGTTTACTAACGCCTTTTGGGTCTAAATACTGGGTTGGTCACCGGAATTAAGGAGACTGTACAACAAAACCTAAAATTCCCTGACACGTGGTCCTGTGTTTTTGTTCAGCCTGACTAGAATTGATAACGAACATCACACCCCCTACAGGTGGGTCGCGACACTCATATCCAAGTACTAGATAAAGAAGTGGCAGTTACTCTGTAAAACATCTAATCTAATCTTCCACAAATTTAAGTGTAATAGTAATTTCCATTAAAATGTTATACTATCTGTTCTTGATGACAAAATAGGGAACAAACCCATGTGTTTTCCTAATATAATGCTACCACAAGCTGAAATAAACTAATTAATAAATAAATGTGTATGCATATTATACACTGAGCTTTATCTCACCAAATTATAATCATATAGCTGGGCATCTAGTCTGCATTAGTGAGCCAGTTTGAGATCTATCTTTCTCATCTCTCTCTATGTAACCTTAGCAGATGTAGTTTGTCCCCAAAGTCCAGCCTGGGAGCACCCCACCTGGCCTAGCTACCCATAACAGCAGTCATAAAGATTATCAGAAGGCACCTTTTACTACAGTGATTTCAGATGAAGCCTAGGCCAAATTTATGTCAATTGCCCCAGTGAAGAGATGAGAGTTGAGCTCCACTTTACCTTGCATGGTGAGAGCTGTCTCAGGGGAATGAATCTGACAAAATCCCCAAAGAAGCCTCCATAACAGAACACAAAACAATGGTTTGAAATTCAGACCTTCAACCTAGTGTACATCATGAAGAAATGCTATGATGTAGTGTCCCCACTGATCTGCAAGAGGAAAGGAAGGATCCCAGTCTATGCTGTATGTGACCTGGCCAGCCATGGGAGAGGTGTGAAGCCTAACATGGTATTTACTGACCTGTCCCTCCTAACTGAGCCAAAACCAGGTTGTTGTGAATCCCACCTGCTGCAGAACAAAACACTAATCAGACTGTGGGTGACCAACATAGCGATCTACCCAACATCCTCACATGATGTGATCACAAGGACAGGCTGGACCCATGAAGAGATCTTGTGCACTGTATGTCGCTGGCCTGATACAGTGCAGGTAAATGCAGATAGCCTCAGAAATGCCTTTCAAATACTTTAGAGACACAGACCAACAGGGTTGGATGCTGCAGCTGGTGGAACATCAGCTTGGGGAAAAGTAACTCACTTGATTGCAGATCTGAGTCACATTTACCTGAAAATTTGCCTTCAGTGAGTCACATGTACACACTTTCCATCATGAAATGGAAACCTCATCAGATTCTTATTGCATATGCAAGATTTTCTGCTCTTCTCATGGTATTTCTTCCC
>NW_008675196.1:170047-183892 GCF_000695815.1 Acanthisitta chloris
TCTCTCCAATATTATCTTCTTCCCTGGCCTCACCTCATACAGTATTTCCCAGCTGCTCACTGTCCTGGCACCCTCTTGTCCTCCCAAATTGTTCTCCTTATTTCATATTTTCCAGATTTGTCAGTTGTCCTCTTCAGATTTTCCATATCTTCCTCCCACACCTTACATTCCTATCTGCACAAGACTTTAAATTTTTTTAGTAACAACTGCTTTATCTTCTTCCCTGGCCTCACCTCATACAGTATTTCCCAGCTGCTCACTGTCCTGGCACCCTCTTGTCCTCCCAAATTGTTCTCCTTATTTCATATTTTCCAGATTTGTCAGTTGTCCTCTTCAGATTTTCCATATCTTCCTCCCACACCTTACATTCCTATCTGCACAAGACTTTAAATTTTTTTAGTAACAACTGCTGGCAACCAGTGGTGGTTGCTGTTGCCCATGGAAACCATTTGGCCATTTATATGGGCAAATATGGCCAAAATCAATTCTATGAGAAGGAAAAATTAGAATAATACCAGATCAGTCCAATATGTATGGATCATATAACCCTCATCCAGACCTGCTCTAGACCAGAGTAACTGCACCCTAACACAGCCAGTGTTTTTCCCTGCAATGGCTCTTCCACACCCCAAGATATATTGCACTGCCACAGAGACTTGACCATGAGAACATCCTTCGACTGACATGAAAAGTGAGTGTGATCTTTAGGCAAGGGGTGCTGATGTTAAATTTGGGGAGATGAGATAGAGGGAGAGAAAGGTAGTCCCTGAGTTAAACCTGAAGAGTTAAATCTGAAGACCTGAAAGCTCAAAGTGCCACGGTATCTGCAAGGTAGGGACAAACTTATATGGAATAGAGAATGAAAGGAGTTCCTTGCTGAATTAAGAATATCAAAAGGCTTAATCCTGCTAATTCCTGTGGAGCAAATTCCAAAGTCTTGAAGACCTAAAATCATATGGGGGACTGCAAACAGATGTTATTGCTCTTCACAATATAATTTTTTATCACCAATGAACTCTGGAAAGATTTTCTCAAGATTAGCTTTCTGTCTAAACACACCAAATCTCTGACCATTAAAGTAATTTCTACATAGTTATAATCTTGTTATACTTGTCAAGTAAAATGGAATTTGCACAAACTTCCTTGCCATTGGGTATGTAGAGTTCAGTTATTAAAATGTACTTTCAAGTTGGGAAAATGTTGTCAGCAGTGGGTCTGTAGCTTTGTACATTGACAAATATAAATCAAAAGAATACCCTTTAAAAAAATGTTCTCCCAAAAATTGGTAATTTTGAAAAATGCAACCGTGGCCTGAGGAAAGAGGAATCAAGTGCTTCAAGAGAACCCTTAAAAATGATAAAATATATTTAAAAGTCCATTTTTGCTTCTTTAATTCAATCTCTTCATGAATAAGCTTCTGGTTCTAATTAAAATCTTCATATCGCTCAACTAACATCCACTGTTACAAAGTGATAACAAGCTTAAACCACTGGACTGGTCTTTTGAAAATGATGGATTCTAGTCTTGGAGATAATTGAGTCTTAATCGATTGTAGGCCTTATCTGATTATAAACCCCAGATCTTTCTGTCACACCCTAATCATAATTTATTTCTTGATTGTCCTAGCACAAGACTCCAAACACTGCCTAATCACTTAGGCCAAAATGACAAGAGTTTTTCAGACATAGTTTAAATTGGATTAAGGACACTGTCAAGCTTGGCTTCTCATAACTAGATACTTAATTTCTCAGTCCTACTACTAATGGCAAGAAAAGTCTAGGGTTTTTTCTTGAAGACAAGACCCTTGCTAGTGTTGGGGCTTGCAGAGGATTGAAAATGGACTGTGCAGATTTCAGCAGGCAGACAGAAAGCAGAGATGTGTCTCACTGAGGTCTCAGAGGATGCAGGCAAAAATATCTGGCATACTAAGTGGGACAAATACAAACTCCTGCGAAGAGTATTAATGACTGGCAGGATGACAGGATGCAGTGAGGTCTGAACACCAGCTTTGATTAAGAGTGATATGTTAATAGAAGTAAAGTGAACCCTGGCATGTGCCTTCCTAGAGAAAGACAGCACATCCTGTGAAATAATGCTGATCAAATGAAAGCTAAATGCCAAACATAAGATGCCTAAATTTTATCAGTTAAATGTAGCTGGATGTCCCCCTCTGTTCTGCTTAGTGAACTGGTCATCATCAAATCAGAAGAGCAGGTCACACTTACTTGTGTGGCCAAATACAGAGTCAGTTTCTAATATTAATGAAATTTAAGATTTGGGATCGATCTATTTCATGGCAACAAAAAACTCAGAGTCGAGGCAACATAAGCTGATTATGGTTCACACACTTCAGTGGGTAAACACGAAAATTCAGCAGTTGTCTCTACTATTTTTCAAATTACCTTCCTATTTCTTTCATTGTTTCTTCATACACAGCCAAGAATTCTGATGTACCAACCTAAAATATATTTTCAATGCAACGCTTTCACATTTTTGCTGTCATTTCTCTAGAAAATTACTGAGTAGTTACAAATTCTCTGAAATTTTTCCTATGAGTTAGCAACAGTGCTGGAGCAGGGCTCTCATACAGAAGAATGACTTGTTTTTTTCTTTCATTCTAATTTATTTAATTTCTATATGCCTATTTTCCAGAAAGTGGAATTGCTTCTAATACTCTACATTGAATCATTCATCCAATTTTTTTTTTTGCATTTATTATTTCTCATCCTCAGTTGAAAATGAAGAACTGAAATGCCTTAAAATAGCAGAAAGTTTAGGTAAATTAAGTTCAGTCACTTTTTGTAAATTGAAAAATTACAAAAATGACATTGAGACCAGAAATTTCATTAGTAAAAAGCATCAAATGAAGCACTCCATTCTCCAGAGTTTTCGTCAGTTCAAATGTCCTTTTATTACACTCTCCTTGGGGCAATTTTAAAAATAATTTTTCTTATTGATCAGTGAAAACAGCCACCTGACTTCCTGAGCATAGAGTCTTCTCTCTGAACTATGACCAAATGCATCAGAGCAGTGACAGGAAATCTGGGGGGCTTCAGATGGGCCTTCGTTATGCAGCAGAGTGTGGCTGGTACAAGAAGGTTGATTGGCTCAGGGTGTAGAAACTGAGCCAGACTCAGCCCCTCTGAGGCTGGGGCAAACTCAGGAACTTGACACACGTCTTCCCAAACCCTGGCTCAACATACCCTCTCTATTACCATACAATCATAGAATCAACCGGGTTGGAAAAGGCCTTAAAGATCATCAAGCGCAACCTTACTGTCATTATTAGACCATGGCACTAAGTGTCACATCCAGACTCATCTTGAAAACCTCCAGGGATGGTGAATCCACCACCTCCCCGGGCAGCCCATTCCAATGTCTGATAACTCTCTCTGTAAAAGATCTCTTCCTAATATTCAACCTAAACCTCCTCTGGCAGAGCTTGGGTCTGTGCCCTCTTGTCCTACTGCTGGTTGCCTGGGAGAAGAGACCAACCCCCACCTGACTACAACCTCCTTTATTATGTAGGACGACATATGGATTAACAGATGGCTGGATTCCTCTGGACAGTTCAAGAGGCTAGGAGTGTCTGGGCTTCATTTTTTTTTTACACTCTTCCCAGTCTGGGCTGGATACAACCCCTGGCAGAGTAGAGCCCCTCAAACACAAGCAATTTAACACTCAGGGTCTCGGTACAGGCACTTGAAACATCACATAAATATATGTAGGACGACATATGGATTAACAGATGGCTGGATTCCTCTGGACAGTTCAAGAGGCTAGGAGTGTCTGGGCTTCATTTTTTTTTTACACTCTTCCCAGTCTGGGCTGGATACAACCCCTGGCAGAGTAGAGCCCCTCAAACACAAGCAATTTAACACTCAGGGTCTCGGTACAGGCACTTGAAACATCACATAAATAAACTATGGGTGAGATGAAGGGAAGAATAGACTAATAATTTCCTGTTGTGTAATTACAGTAAAAATAGCTAATCCTGAATAAAGTTATTGCTTCATTCTTGTATCCATGGCAACAGAAACAGAGACTGATAGCCCGGCTGCAAATGAATGTGGCATCTTCTCCATCACACCAGGCAGTTCAGTCTGCCCAATGCTTCAGCAGGCAGGAGAGGAAAGTCTGGTCTGCTGCTGGGGTGGTCTCTGCCCTGTGGTAAGGGGTACCTGTGGCAGAGAAATACATGTCCATGCGCAGCAAGCTCTGTATAAGCCCATTACGCTTTCAGAGCGTCCTGGTCTGTTCCCCAGGCCTTTTCCAAAGGCACACATGGAGGAACATGGGGAAATGCTCAGTGCAGGGAGATGTGGGCTTACTCCCAACCAGCCTACTTGCCTCCCTCCCAACAGGCTCCCAGGCTGCCAGCTGGGCAGTCAGCACTTGCATGGATAGTCTGCAAACACACTCAATCTTGCTTGCCTGTTCCTTACTCACCCATCTCCAAAGATAAGGCTAATGATGGTGATTAAGGAGAACAAAACATCCATGTGTCTGAGCATGTGTCTTCTGCTGCCGAGACTCAATACCTACTTCTTGCTAAAAACTTATTTTTTTGCATCATGCTGCATTAAAAAACCTTACGCATACCTTACAATACACATACCTTACAATATCTAACATGATGTAGATTGATTTCTTAAAATTATTTCCTCTCTTGTGTGGCAGCTATTTGTCAGTCCTGGTACCTCTCTTCGACTACCTAAAGGGAGGTTGTAGTGAGGTGGGGGTCAGTCTCTTCTCCCAGATAAGCAGCAACAAGACAAGAGGAAATGGTCTGAAATTGCATCTGAAGAGGTTTAAATTGAATATTAGGAAAGATTTCTTCACTGAAAGAGTCATCAAGAATTGGAGGAGGCTGCCAAGGGAAGGGATTGAGTCACCATCCCTGGAGATATTTAGAAAACCTGGAAGAATTTAACAGATGTGGCATTTAGGGTCATGGTTTAGTGGTGGATTTGGCAGGGTTGAGTTAATGGTTGGACTTGATGACCTTAATGGTCTTTTTCAACCTAAATGATTCTCTCATTCTATTTTTCCTGTGCTACAGCTATGCAAACACAAAGCTGCCTTCTGATCTTGTTGTGCTCTAGAAGGGAGAAAATTGCTAGTCTGATTGTACAGACTTCTAATGTAGCTCTTCCACACTTCTGCAAAATCTTCACTGTGGATTTGGTCCTGGATGCTTGGCTTAATGAGGAATTTTTTCACCCATCATAAAGCACAGCCACTGGAAAAGCTACAAGATTATCCACAGGTATCTAACTGGGTAAGATTCCTGTGCTTATATAGAAATAGGGACCAATGCTCATGGAAGTGGCCACAATTAGAGCATAAAAACTAGCATTTCAATTTTGCACTACAAACCAGGAGGCTTTCAATGCCCACTGTGTAGAGAGGGATGACTGAAACAACAGCAGTTCTGAAATGCAGCTACACAAATGCTGAAAACAAGGGCATGTGTTGGTCTGCTCCACCTCTCTCTGAGGACACAGAGTGGCTGTGCCAGGGAACAGGATAAGGAAAAGTACAAAATGGCTCCTTAAAAGAGTTTGAATAGATTTGGACTCTCCAGCTTGAAAAAGTCATGACTGAGAGCAGCTACACCAGAATTCTAGAAAGCCAAGTGGAGAGAGGGACAATAAGAGTGCTTTTTAATTTTATTTGGTAAGATAGAAATGGGATGATGGTCTAAGAAACAGGCAGGTGGAGTTTTTAAACAAACTCCAGCTGAATCCATAGGCATTGTGTCCCCAAGGGCAATAGCAGGAGATATGAATGGCTATCATCAGCATCCTTTTTCACAGTGAGTGGTACTATACCTACCTTGTGTACTTTCTCCTTGATGTAACAAGGCATGTTTATGAAGTCCTGCTCAAGCAGCCATTCCTGTAGGTACAGCCTAAGAGAGCAAGCACCTCCCTGGGCTTGGGTGTGGGGACACCTTCCAGTGGGTCAGTTCTGAGTGAGGTAAAAATTCACCAGAATTGATGCAATAGCTACAGAGACGGCCTTACAAGGTGGCCATTTGTAAGCTATGAAAGAAACAAATGCAGATCATTAGATCTTGTCAACTAATTAACATCCTCCTAATGAGAACTGGCTGTAACAAATTACTTGAAAAAAATGGTCTGATGATTTATGTCAGGATCATTCCAACTTTCTGGGAAGCATTTTCCTCCTGTGCACAAGAAACACTAACAATAAAGGAAAAATTTATAGAGCAAAATGTTTTGTTTCACACCAGCTGTAGACCTTCCCTTTCCAAGCATTTATTCCATTATCAGGAGAAAGTGAAAATGACAAACAATTCCCTGATCAGTGTTATTTGGCTCACATGCAGGCAGGGTGCCTGGGTTCTAAGTCATGAATCAGCACAAACCAAATAACAGGGTGACCAACTAAAGTGGACCAACACTTCTCCATGTGCAGCAGCAGGTTTCAGTGCTTGCCTTAGGTGTTAACTGAAGTCAGCTGGGGCTGTTTGCATTCTGATCTAGAAAGGATCTTGGTGCATTGCTGATAATCTGTAAATCACCTATTGGCATGAATACATTTGTGCTTCCTCTGTGAAACACAAGTCACTGAATGTCATTGAGAAGCAGGTCAGAATCTCCATTCCACTCAGTATCTCCATGTCATCCCCACTGAGTCTGTTGAAATTATGTCACCATGTTGATGAGCTCATCAATATTGTCTGGAAAATAATAACCACCACATATGTACAGAAAGCATACCTTTAATTCCCAGTTGGAAAACATCTCTTATTTCAAGTTCTCTTGCTCTATCTAATATTTATTCTACATGTGGATTTCAGTGCAAGAGATTAGGCCTGGGATATAAATTTCAAATGTCATGCCTACACAAAAAAGGTCACAAGTATTGTATCCCAGTCACATCCATGTTTACTTGCATGTTCTCATCTCCTGCTTATAATTAATTGTTGGTTATGAAATTCATCCTTGTGAAATGGATATCAAATTTGATTAAAAATCAGTTTTCATTTGATATTAATGTTCCTTTAAGTACAGCAAATTGCAGTGCATTTTTAATAGAAAATCATAATGCAAAATTTTATAGTTGTTTCACTGGTGACATAGCCTCAGAAGCACATAAAGTTCTTGCAGCTTTGTGTATGAAGAAGCATGTTTTCTATTCAAAATGCTGGCAATACAAAAAAACCCTTTGTAACACAGTATTATAAGCATTGTGACAGTGGTCCACACTGAACTGCTGGGAAAAATAAAAACACTTTACTATGTTTTTCAGGTCACCGGAAGGATGGGTGCATAGTTACAGCTTCTTTTGAGAAGCTAACTATATAAAAAATGCAGTATGACCTCTTGGAGAAGAATAACTGCACAAAGCAGGACATAACAATTTGTGCAGCTATCCAATAAATACTGTTAATTTTTTCTGCTTGTGAGTTATTGGAGCCTTTTTTCCCAAGGGAGGAATTTAACTGAGATGTCATCCTAAGTGGATGGCATTTCTATGGGGATTTTCATTAACTGCAAGAAACTCAGGCAGGGGGGGAAAAAATCAGCTTTTTAAGGAATATTTTTACCTTTCACGGGGGTGAAAGCTACACAAAATGACCAAAGAGAACAACTCTCATTTTTATGTTGTAGTTCAACTAGCTTTCTGTAGCTTGGCTTTTGTAGGCAGCAGAAAACTATTCTATAAAAAGCCATTCCACTGCTGCCCTAATACAAGCAAATGTGAATTTTTTTTTCCAAATATGCACAATGCATATTAGTGGATAACCCATTCCATGCCCAAAATATTATCTAGTTTGGAGGGTGACTGCAATGACTTGGCTTGCACCCAATACAGCTGACTGCTATCCTCAGCACTCACACAGCCTAGAGGGATGGATCCTGCTCACCCACACTCCATGCCCAGGCACCATGTGGCAGAGCCAGACCTGCCCTGCAGCTGTGTAAGGCATGGGCCAGCAATCCCACAGAATGGACAGCTACATGCCAGTGCTGGACCATGGACTCATTGTGTTTGGTTTACTGCTAGGAACATAACATGTGTGGCTCAAAGGGCGGTTAGTTTTTACTACAGCTGCTCATCTGAAGGCTAGCAAAGAGCTCTCACTGTCACACCAATGTTTGGAGTTAATCCATCATGCACTGTTTGCAATTGATCTAAATCACTGATGTGACTTGAAGAGGCAGTGATGGAAGTGAAAGGGAAGGACTGCTGGCTGATTCCTACTCCCCAAAAAATTGCCTCTGGATCCCAAGGTCATTTGCATGACAAATCTCCTGTTTTCCTCGATATCCATCACATTTATCAACAGCAGCCTGTACTCCTCTAAAGCCCTTTGCCAACCCTGTCTCTGTGTTTCTTTCACCTAGTGTTTCTGCAGCCTCTGCCTGTTCTTCGCTGCCACCCTCTCATGCATTTTTAGCCCCAGTCGTTGTCTCCTTTGTCAGTGATTTGTCTCTTCTTTTCTTCTGCTAAAATGAACCACATTCTCATTAGGAAACCTCACAGTGTTAGGAAGGACACCTTGCTGGGAAGGTCACAGATGCAGTTCTATCCGTCACCCCAAGCAGTTCCTCAGAAAGCTTCATGAGCTGGTAGAGAGGGATCTTCCAGAGTTACTTCCAGCAGGTAATTTTAGCACAGCTTCTGTTTCTGTGCAGTGTCTGTTTTGAAGCAAAGAGAGCATGACATGACTGACATGGCCAGGCCATGCTGTGCTATTGCACTCCCAAGCTCTGAAACTGGCTCTCCTCCTTTCCAAACACAGGGCTAATCTGTGCCAGTGTTGCACAACAAGCTGGTCCTGGCACCATTTAGCATCTCAGATACAAGCTAATAAGTAGATGTAGCAAATATGATCTTCGTGTAATGGTAGTTACAGCATTTAGTTCCTTGCTGCAAAATTTTAGGGCCTCATTTATTGCCAATCTACTCTCCTAACGTGCTTACTCACTATTTGGACTCCCTGATGAAAGCCCTCATTACAATGAAAGGGAAATATTTTCTTATAAACACTGGAAACTGGAAATGCTGTGGGTATGATGGAGGAGCAAGCTGAATGTGTAGCCTCCAGCTGAGATGGATGATGCTGAGGGTGACAAGAGCTGTTGGAGAAGAATCACAGAATCACAGAATCCTCAGAGTTGGAAGAGTCCCACAAAGATTACTGAGGCCAGCTCTTGACCCTGCACAGAACATCCCTGAGAATCACATCATGTGCCCAAGAGCATTGCCAAGCATTTCTTGAACTCTGTCAGGCTTGGTGCTGTGACCACTCCCCTGGGGAAGCTGTTCCAGTTCCCAACCACCCTTCGGGTGAAGAATCTTTTTCTAATATGCAACCTAAATCTCCCTTGACACAACCTTAGGCCATTCCTTCAGGTCCTGTCACTGGTTGCCAGAGAGAAGAGGTCAGTGGTTGTCTCTCCACTTCTCCTCATGACAAAGTTGTATACAGTGATGAGGTTTCCTCTCAGACTCCTTTTCTCCAGGCTGAACAGACCAAGCGACCTCATCTACTCCTCATATGACTTGCCCTCAAGGCCTTTCACCATCTTTGTTTCCCTCCTTTGGACACTCTCTAATAACTTTATATCCTTTTTGTATTGTTGAGCCCAAAACTGCACCAGCACAGAGTAGAGCAGGACAACCTCCTCCCTCGACTGGCCAGCAATACCTTGCCTGATGCTCCCCAGGATGTGGTTGGCCCTCCTGACTGCCAAGGCACACTGCTGGCTCATATTCAACTTGCCAGACTAGTTGAATATGCCTCAACAGGGAAGAAGAAGAAGACAGCATCGCCGTTCAGGCAGCAGCTGCACAGTGCCATAGCGGGTCCCACTCTATGTCCTGCAAGACTATAGCTATGCTGATGGAAACTCCTGGCACCACCTCACCTGGAGCTCTCCAGGACTCTTCGACAGTCATTCTCTCACCTACCTCCAGCACAGCACATATTACAGGCAACACACAAGGGAAATTACTGGATTTTGCCTACAGAAAGAATGGTGATAGAAATATTTTCCTATTATTGTCAAATATTTCCTTTGACATCTTTCAATTTTTCTTTCAAAACAACAAGACCAAGAAAAAAAACTGCCGAGAAGAAGTTTCTGAAATTTTCTCCTATGTGTTCTCTTCAATGAATGCTGTCTTTATCTCGATTTTCCCTGAAAAAAACAAAACATATTGCTACAGGGGAAAAAAAGGTGTTACTAGGGATGTTCTGTCAGCTGGAGCAGCAAAGGGCTGTGGTTTAGTAAGCCAGGATGCAATGCAGGGGAGCTACGTGTGCACAGCCCTGTGAGGGGATTGCATGAGGTTTAATCTTGGGTTTTGAAGCTGAAATCTTTCCCATGCAGGGCAGGTGAGCCAGCATGTGAGAGCATGGGTAATCCTCCCATAAGCCACTGCTGTGTTGGGAGGATTAATGGTCCCAGGCAGTGTGTGAAGCACCCATCATTTTTACACAGTGGGGCTCTGCCATGTCACATTTGCAAGGAGGGCTCATTTTCAGAAGCTCTTTCTTTAAAACAATTCCTTTTTTTCTGTTTGAAGCCTACTCTAGGCTTGCTGGTATTAAAACCCTTTCGCAGTACTGGCAGAGATAACTGGGCATGATAGGAAGCAAAACTGCTGATGGTGTCAGAGACCTGGAGTCACAATTATAAGTGAAATTAAGTATTTCAGAAGCAGCAATGATAAGGCAGTATGGAATCTGGCAATTCACACTTTTATCTACTGTTATAACATCTGCTCAAACTGACTGGGTCAGAAAGACATTTTCACATTGTTAATGGGCTGCCTCCAGACTGAGACCCCATTTGGTGCTGGAGGGGAGTGAAATGTTGGGGTTGCTTTTAAAGACATCTCACATACCTTCAGAGAGCAATAAAATTGCATTCCTAGTTCCTAAAAGAAATGTGTTGCTGAACAGATTATAAAATGTTTTCCAGATTTCCGAAAAATTATTAGAATGTCAAATCTGAATAAATATTAATTTCCTGGGGATGTTTTTGTTAGGTTACAATTTTTTTTTCTTTTGTGCAGGTGACAAGAGTAACTAGCCCTGCTAACAAAACCATTATTACTGTAGGTGAACAAATGACTGGAATGCATAATTTATGTATTATATTTATTTATTTCCATTTGTGAGTCATCTAGCTATATATTTTTTTTGCTATTTGCTCTTTGCAATTGTTTTAGCATTTTAATATTATTATATTTCACCTTGTGGCTGAATGAACAGCTGCTCATTGTAAGAAGTGGTATGTGAACTCAGTGAGTAGGCACCTGTCACCCAGCATCTCTTCTACTCTCAGACTTGAAAATCTCACTTTCAGTAGGACCTGAACCTATATAAATCATTGGTTTGGTACCCTCAAGGTGGTCCAGTTTGGGAGGATGAGGTGTAACAAGTTTTGGATTCTTTAAAATATTTCTCTTTCCCATTTACTTGATGTATTTTTGAGCATAGCATAGTCAGCAAAGCATTCAGTTCAAAATAAAGGAGATGCAGGACACCCTGACATACAGATTTCAGTTGAAGAAACCAGCAATGCCCCTCTCTTCCCAGATCCCCTTGGCATTACTGTAGCATCACCATTACCCTGAAGGCTGTGGATGGGACCAGGGTACACTAGGTGCTGTACAGACACAAGGCTTGCAAGTCCAAGGCTGTGAATCCTAAGGAGCTCATGGCTAACCCAGAATACAAAAGTCCAAACAAAGAAACAAAGAAATCCAGAGGCACAGCAGGATGGGGGATACAGTCACAGACGTGGTGAGCTGCAAGCTGAGGTTAATAGAGGGTCCAGATCTCATGCATGCTATCCTTGTGGATCAAGCCATATTGCCTTTAGAGGCTGAAAGCCATCAGCTGTGCCACATCAAGTTATTTTTTCCAGTAGAAATGCTGTAAATAATCCATATGGAATCAATGATATGGGCAGGACAGTAATATACCTCATCACCACCACCCACAGAAACAGACACATCTCAGGAGCCTTCTCAGGATGATGACATCCTTGCAGTTTCTGTGAGTGCCTTCAGACATGTTTTATCAGTTCCTCTTCTTGGCCACTTGTTCTGACTGTTGTTGATCTTAAATGAGACCTTAGATCATATGTGGTACTTGAAATAAACCTAACCAAAAATGTATTTGGGATGGCTGTCAAGACATTTTCTCTAAAAATGTCAGCTCTCTGCAACCTCTTCCCTCTGAAACCATTTCCTCTAACAAAAAAAAATAGTAAGAGAACCAGGTTTCAAATACTAATTCTAAACCTCCAGCTAGCTACAGACAGATTTAATACTGTAGCATTGCATCTATTCAGACAGCTCAGAGCCACGGGATAAGGCATAGGAAGAGCTTTGTGCTGCCTGAGGGCACAGGACTGAGTGATGTGCAGCCCCAGGAATGTGGCTGTTTCTATGATGGCTCTTATTGCAATGAACTGCAGAGGAGGGTGGGTGGGTTCTCCTCTTGCAGCCTTTTCCTCAGCCAGTGCTTCTTTGCATGTCCTCAGTCGTTCCAGGGGATCAGGGACCACATGCTGAACAATTTGTCAAGGTCTCTCATTGTAATATCCCCCTGACTCTTTCAAACCCTGGGAAACATTCCAGACCTGAGAGACCATCAACCCAATGCTGAGGATTCTCTGTCTAATCACAGCTTCAGAAAATAAGCCTTTTCTAATACTCTTCTGTATAGAAATGATAAACCCCAGTAAATCCTTTGCCAGCCCTGCACACCCAACAGTAGTCTGTGCTGTTTTGCCCAAACTTTTTGCAGGGCATTTTCCTTCTCTACTCTCTACTACCTTGGGGGCACCTCTTCCTCACTGGCAATGGCTGTACGTGGAGAAGGGCCCTTCTCCCACCCCACACCCACATCTCACCCTGGGACTCAGGGAAGAAGCTGTGCACAGGCTGCTCCAGCCCTGCAGACAGATGCTGCCTCAGGAAACATCCAAAGGGAAACAGGAGATGCTCCCCCAGCCCTTATGAGCAGCTCAGAAATGGAAAGTTTGCTACAGCCTCCAGCTACCAGCTTCTACTGGGAATGTATTGGGAACTTGGAGCCTAGAAACCTTAGTATGTCTATAAATGCTCACACAAAAAAATGTCAATTTACATAGTTTAGTAGCACAATGAATTCCTGCCCTAATATCTGTAACTTCATCCAGAGGCACAGCTGTCTTGTTCTACGATGGCTGCAAACTTACTGCATCCAGTAAAGATGGGAAGGCCTTTGAGACCCTCTGAAGGAGGGCATACTGCCTCCAAAACCATAACTTTAAAGCTGCTAAAGCAGGAGGCAGCCACTGGAGCTCTTTGTAATCACACCAGAAGGGCAGTTCCAGGCCACACTGTGCATGGGGGAAGGTCTCCAGGATCTGAGGTCTTCCAGAGTATGCTCCAGGTTTGAAGTAACAGCATCAGATTTCAACAGCCTCCAGATGTTTTGAAACATAAGTCATATTGCACTTGTTGTCTCCATCCAGTAAATTATGACAGACATTGCAAAGTAAGCCAGATTTCACAGAGTCCCAGCGAAATCCCAAACTGCCCATTAAACAGTTCAACTAAAGTCTGACTTTCTGCAGCCTCTTCAGGCTTTCAGAAAGACAGAAGCATTTCATCTAAAGGTTCAAGGCGGAATTTAAAGTATCACCAGTGTTATCTAAGCTATCCAATGGTTAAGAATAAGCATTTAAAAGAGGCCCATGAATAGTACTGTACACATCAATGATTTGTTTTAATAGCATCCATTCAGCTCCAGCAGTCACAGTAGAAAAGCTGGTGCTCATTATTAAGAAAATTAAGCAGGAA
>NW_008675196.1:183903-201180 GCF_000695815.1 Acanthisitta chloris
ATGTTGATCAGTACCAGTCATACAAAGTGACAGGACTCCTGTGAGCCTGTACTGGTGGAGGACACTATTAATTATCACAGCGGAAGGAGGAATTATTTGCCTTTTTCACAAAAACAAACCTCAGCGCTTCTTAACTCAGCAATAGAAAAAGTACTGAGAAGTGTTAATTTGTCATATTGTATGAATCTGGAGGGTCAGAAGAGTGGTTTGATATTTGTCATACAAAGTGACAGGACTCCTGTGAGCCTGTACTGGTGGAGGACACTATTAATTATCACAGCGGAAGGAGGAATTATTTGCCTTTTTCACAAAAACAAACCTCAGCGCTTCTTAACTCAGCAATAGAAAAAGTACTGAGAAGTGTTAATTTGTCATATTGTATGAATCTGGAGGGTCAGAAGAGTGGTTTGATATTTAGGAAATGAGAAATGAGATTATTTGTGAGATTAGACTGGTCTGACACTGTGGATGTTGATATTAATGTAAGCCTCTGCAGCTGTAAAGAAAGGTGTTAGAAACCACCCTGAGTGCCCCAAATGCCTACAGAATCATTTATTATTATTTGCATGGTAAGGGCACACTGAACCTTTTTTTAAATGTTTCCAAATTAATTTAATATTTCACATTTAGATTTGGCCTTCTGTGGGCCACAAAATTAAAAAAAACAAACCAAGAGTCAGGAATATTTGGGGAGGGTAGCCAAACCTGTTTCAGTGTGTTTCTGGTAGGCTGTAAACTGTTAATATCCCTATTCCCTTTACTGGGCAATGCAATACAAAGGATAGCAGGAGAAAAAACCCAGGAGAGACACTTACAATCAACCTGATCCTCCTCTCAGATTGCTGTCTGGATTACAGTGAGTAAGGACTACCCTGGGGAAGAAGTTGCAGGCTGTAAGGGACCTTTAAGAAAGGTTTAGTTTCGACATTGCCCACTGGCAGCTTGTTGTGTGGCAAAGGCCTGGTTGTTTGCCTCAAAGCTTGCTGAGCTCTCAGAATGAGAACGAAAAACAAGAAATTCTGCCTATACCTCTAGCTATAGCTGGACTGAAAGCACAGGAAACAACAAGCCACCCTAAACCTCTAACTGCAGCCACTTTCCCAGGACAAAGGGAAATAATCTCTAGCTGCACCTGGACCACAACTACTCTGGGACATTTGCGAGAAAACTTTAATGTGCCTGTGCTGGGAATTGCTGTGTGCTGACCCAGCAACTCGAGGGAAGCTGACTAATCAGCACCCCAGCAGAGCCCTATAAAAAAGGACCAGTGTCCAGTGTCTGGGTGTGTGCTGCATCCACCACTGAAGAAAAGATGAGTACTGTTCATCAGAATGCTGCTGGATCCATGGTGGTAACTATCTCTGCTTTTGCATCTCAAATCTTGCTTACTTGCCCCTTTCCTATTTCTGGCTCTTGTATTGCCCTTTTCCCCTTCCCCTTTTTTCATGACCAGTAATAAAATCTCACTCACTAATGGTATTTGGCCTTGTTTGTGTCTTAATTCACATTGGGGGAATCAGTTGTACCCTCCTGTGTCTTGTCAGACCAGGACACAGGCACCAAAGCTCTTGTTATTAGAGCAGAGGAAGAACAGAGAGAGAGCAAAGGCTGGAGGGTGCATCTGCAAGGATACAGTAATGCCAGTCCAGCACTGCTCAGAAATGCTGTGCTTACCTTGTAGGTGCAGGTTGCCCACAATAAGCCAAGTGCTTCCAAGGTCATCAGGGCACTCTACACACTGGGCACAGACATCCCATGCACAAGCAGATGTGTAACCCAAGGGGTTAATCTACATTGCTGGAGCCCTCGGAGCCAGACTGCTGCCCACAGCTGTCAGCCACAGGTTGAGTACACCTAAGTAAACTGATCCACTTGTACATCAACACTGGTCAGGACACTACTTTTTCAAAGGTTCTGCTCTTCTACTTGCATTGAATCACCCATGAAAATAAGGCCAGAAAACATAAGAAAATGGGAAAGCAAATTACCAGCTGACAGCTGAAATTATACTTCTGAAGGGAACTTTACTTCTGTCCCATCACCCTTTCTCATTGCTCTCAAGATCACAAAATAAACAAGATAAACAATGGAATTTGCATTGTACCTTTCCACAGGCTGAACTTTAGGAAGGGAGATCTCTGCTCATCCAGCCGTGGGATGATAGTATTTGTCCCAATATTTTTTTTTTGCTATTTTACCAGTGTCAGTGAAGTGGGGATTTAAAGGCTGAATTTTGATACAGCACTCCTTGGAAACTCAGATGATTAAGGTGGTTTGGCAAGATCTCAAATTACATAAGATTGAATCAGAACAAACAAGGGAAATAGTCATTGTCACTGGGAGCATTTCAAAGAATCATAGAATGGTTTGGGTTGGAAAGGGCCTTAAAGATGATCTAGTTCCAAGTACCCTGCCATGGGCAGGGACACCTTTCACTAGAACAGGTTGCTCAGAGCCCCATCCAACCTGGCCTTGAACAGTGCCAGGGATGGAATATCCACAACTTCTCTGGCCAACCTGTTCCAGTGCCTCAGTCTGGGAGTTGTTTGGTTAGGAGACAAGTATTTTTAGTAGAGGTGTCCTCTATTTCTACAGGTTTTGGTTGTTTCCCACACAGCAGAATTCACAATGAGGAGAGAAAACTGTTCAAGGAGATTTCTGTATAAGATGGTGGCAAGTGGCATGTTGTTGGGAATGTCCAATCATTACAAAGTGGGTCCATATACAATTTTCCTAATGTGCAGGTAAAGGTATTAGTAAAGATACATTCTGGTTTGATATATAGTGACTTAGTAAAAAACTATTTTAATTCACCTATTGTTCAGCAAATTACTTACAAGTCCATTTAGAGATACCATCAGAGTTAGAAATTGATGTGGGATAGTCAGCCCCTTATGAGGGCTGAAGAGGAATGGAGGTCAAATAAAGGCTTGGTGGACTCACAAGACACACTAAGTCCAAGGTGAAAATTTAGTCTCAACATTATGCGAGAAAAATTCTGTGCATTACCAAATCAACTATGCAGCCAAAGAGTTCATGTTAATTTTATCTGGATCATGTCAGCTCCAAAATGCAATCATGTGCTGGGATCCCCAGATTACCAATCAGGCAAAACTACAGCTGCATAATCCTCAGTAGCCTTTGGAGAGATGATGCCATAAAAGATATGCAAGAGGAGTTATAACTCATTGCACAACTGACTGCTCAGTGGTCTGAGGCTGGATAATAAGGATGCGCCAAGCTGGATAAAAATGGTATTGGTTTGCTAAATTTAACTGCACCTACATGCCTAATAAATTTTAGTGCTTCCTTAGTTTGGAGAAACAGTCTCATTAATCTTCATCTCATTAATTTGCATTTACTTCAAATTGCATATCTTACTTTCCATAATACAAAGAGTCTTATAAAGTGAAAGCCTGTAAATATTTGAACTCCCAGCACCAAGTCAAGGCACAGAATCAATAAACAGTTGTCTTTTAACCTGACACTGATACTCTGGGAAATGTAACTCGATCTCATATAGCTGGCCCAGAGTGATAGGACTAGGAGAATTGCAAATATTCCTACAGTAATGAGTCATCTCAGATGCTAGAATAACATCTGAGATTCTTGTTAGACATCTGGCAGCAGAGATGTGCCCAAACTGCCAGGTATACTCCTCCGAGAGTTTATTACAGCTACAATGGAAAAAAAAAAAAAAGCCACACATGAAGATGTGTGGATCATGACAAAGAAAGTCTTCCTGATTGAGGAAAGTCTGCCTCTGGAAAGAGAGTTTTACAGTGGTACTGGTGCAGAACTGGATTAGCTAGGAAGGAGAACCAGAGACACACCTCAGTAGACCTCTATAAACAGATGAGTATATCACACAGGAGGGTCAGGGTCAAGGCAGGAGGCACAAGTAATCCTTCTCAGCAGAGACCAGATTCCATTTCTGTTGCCTGTAAAAAATGTGTCTGTGAAGTTCAAAGGATAGAGCTAGAACCTTAGGGAATGCTGACAGAAGAGTTTAAAAAACATTTTGTTTGCATGGCTGTTAATCTACACTGAACAAAAATCCTCAGTCACTTGTTATTGTGACCTAGAAGATAAATTATAATTGAGATTATAGCTCTGCAATGGCATCCTCTGCCCCTCAGCCAGAGCCTGGTTCTCATGTGAGGACTGTGAATGTTCAAGCCTCTCAGTAAGTGCTCATGCAAACAGCATCTTTCTACTTTTGAAAGGCTTTTGTTTTACGGTAAACTCAGTTTATTGTCTTTTCTTGTTTTACAGTGGCACAGTTACTCAGCCATTGCTCAGCTACCCACCTACCTGTGGATAGTGAAGCATCTTGGAGAAATCTCTCTGAGCAGCAAAGAGCAGCCCAAAGAGGGCCCACAAATACATCCAGAGGCTCATTCACAGTTAGGGCTGGAGTATCAGGCAGAAAGCCTTAAGTTTTTGTTTCAATTTGATTTTTGAGGCTTTGGTGTGTTATTTGAGGAGGTTTTGGTGGTTGTGTTTTGGGGTTTTTTTGTTGGGTTTTTTTTTGGGTGGGGGTTGTCTTTTTTATTCCTACCCCAGTATCTCCAGTGTTTCCTGGTTAATTTGAGCCAAAAATCCTCAGGGTAGATGAAACCATCTTTCCAAATTTTAATAATCCTCAAAAATTGACTTGATGCTAAATTCATCCCCAATTCATTTTGCAGAAAACACCAGAAAAGGAAGTGGAAAGGAATATATATTTTGAATATGAAAAATTGTGTGCATATTGCATCCAGGCTGCAGCATCATGACAGCTAAATATTCAAGTGCAAGCTTTTTTTTCCATTAAGAATTTTCTTTTGGATCAAGTGGAAGGAGACATTGAGAGAAACCACAGCACTTTGGCTCGAAACAGCCTATAATTTCATTTTCACTAAACAACCAGACGATTATTCTTTTGTGCTTCATTAATTGTGGCCCACTGAAGGCACTTGAAAGACTTAGTCAACCCGCAGGGAAAGACATTTTAACCTGCCTTGAGCAAATGACATTTTCCCTTTAAAAATCATCTGCAGTGGATGGAGAGGGGAGTTAAAATTACTTTTCAGAAGGAATGATGAGTATGAGCACAGGTAGTATTTCTATATATGTACATGTGTGTATATCTGTCTGGCTGCTGGACACCCTTAAGCAGCTCACTTAGAGGAGAAAGAAGGAATTTAATAAAAATGGCAGAAAGCAGAAGATCGGTGTCCTTCTTCCCCATACAGTATATACACTTTGCCCTTCCAGACCATAATTCCCCTGAATAGAAGAGTTAGAAAAGCTTCTTTGCAGCAAGAAAGCCTATCCAACAGCCTTCATGAACCCCCACTGATGAGGTTACAACGTGCAGCAATCCAGGCAATCGGAAGCAGGTTAGTCAGCACTTTGGTCCTATCCTCAGTCTGAGTGGCTGTGGTGCCAGGAACTGTGCCACAGGCTGCCAAGACAACTCCAGCAGCACCGTGAGGGAGTGCTCTAGTCGTTCAGCAAAGCTATCTAAAGCAGTGTCTTCTGAAGAGACACATTCTGCCAACCTCCACGAGGGGCTGTGGAGGGAAAAGGGAAGGGCTGCAGAGTCACTCCAAGCTGAGAGAAGCACAGCTTCACCTTACTCTCCATACTGATGACCCTGGTAATTTAGGATGAAGCACACCCTGTTCCTACTGAAATACTTTCCTCCTTCCTCCAGAAAAGCAGTTTTTCCACCTTCTAGGCACAGCTGGTTTCTTTGAAGCCCATCTGTCCTGCTCACTATGGCAGGGCAGCATGTTTTTAAAGCAATAAAGAATAGTCTGAAAATAAAAATGACAACAGTGAGAATAATAATCCAAAACACAAAGGGAACAAAGCTCTCCTGGAGACGGTGGGTAATTTAGGGAAGGTGACTGCTCACTCTTGGAAAGTGAACACTACATTCCAGGAATTGCATTTATCTGGTTCTGAGCAGAAGCAGTGATGTAAAGCTCTTCTATGCCATAAGATCTATGTATAGCATTTCACCTCTCACTGGCATTACAAGTGATGAAATTTGCACAGAACGACAAGGAACTGCACTTTAAGTAGGTAACTCAGAAGTTTGCTGCTACAGAGGGAGTTTAGGCATTACCAACATGGATGTAACCACGTTAAAGTCAGAGGAGATGGTACACCCTCTTTGTTTGTGTTTGTCTTTCTTTTCCTCTGGCATAGGTGCTGAGATCTTGTGCATCCACAAGCCTGAGCTCTCTGGGTAATAGGTTTTTATTAGCAGTAATACAGCAGTTCTATCTACTCAAAAGCATTGTGGTAACACTACATGTGAGAGACAGAAAACCTTTAATCAGACAAGGAAGGTGGTGGGATGGAAGATGAGTCCAAAGATTAGAGGATCTCATAAGACCTCTTCTATGAATAAATCTGAATTATCCTGTGAGCCCACAAAGCCAAGAGACTGTCATTTTGTAAACATCAAACTGAGGAACAGCGAAAGCTGAGAACACTCACTGCCTACAGGCATTGGGGCAGCACCAGAAACCTACACTGGTTGGTGCTTACCTTTCTCCTGTTTCACAGTCTTTGTCCATCTTCCCCCCTCTCAATTTCTGATCTGCCTCCTTTCAGCCTTCCAGTCTTAACCTTGTTAATCCATATTCTCCACCTTCCCCTTCCCTTTGCTCCAAAAGCCACTTTCACCAATATTTCTAAGAGTTACTACTTCTCCCACATCACCTCCCTCACCTTAATAAGTGCTTTTGTGAAAGTGCCATTGCAAAATGTGCACACTCCCTTTCTCCCTTGATGCTTGCACAATAACCACTGACCCTGCACCCTCTTCACCTGTAACCTGTGCTCTTCTCCCCATTGATCCCACTCATACTGCTGGAGCTTTTCCTGTTGCTGCCTTCCTGCCCTCTGCTCCTGCTGGGAAAAAGAGCAGGGTTTCTGAGCAGAACAGGGTCCTTCTGCTATCCCTTAATTCAATTTCAGGCAATTTCAGGCTTTGTGCAGGCTGAACCTGACAGCAAAACAAACCAGAATCTCCCTCAAATAACTGAAAAGAAGGCAAGAGTCATCACATAAGCAAGGGACAGAAACAGACTCTTAAATTGTATTTTCCAGTCCATTTACTTCTGGCCCTTTATGGTTTGTGAAGAAAGGAGACACTTGGAATATTCCAGTAGAATAAAATTAGCAGAGATGTGATTATCAGACATGTGTTTCTCTCACAAGATCTTGTCTGTAATATTGGTTCATTAACCTCCTGATTTATTAACGATCATTTAGAAGCTCTGAGACAGTTTCATGTCATGTGTATGAAATGTTCAGGGCATGAATGTGCACTGTTCAGTGTATTGGGAATTGATGCATAGTTATCAACACATCACTTTTAAACATCCTAATTCACTAGAAAGCCCACTTCCAGCACCTCCACAACACAGTAGGAAACTAAAAATCAGAGCAGCTGGAAATGCAAAAGAAGACATTCATTCAGTCAGTCAGTCATCCATTCATTCATTCATTCATTCATTCCCTGGCAGCCTGTGCTTTCCTGTACCAGGCAGAGATGGATGCATGGCTATCGGCTCCCCTCTGCTGGCTGGTACCTGGACATGGAGCAGAGCAGTGGCCAGACATCCCTGGGCCTTTATCCACCAACTGAAAAGCAGTGAGGGCCCAAACTGCACAAATACTCATGAAATGATGCTTTTCCAGGCAGGGGGTCAGTCTTTGCATGACTCTGTGCAAGGGCAACCTGACGTGGCAGCAATTTTCATGAATTCTTTATGCAGAGACCAGCAACAGGAAGACTAGAGGTACTCCTAGGGTGAGTATGTCTTGACCTGCCCATTGTAAAGACCAGATTTTTTTATGATTATAAATTCCTGTGACACTATGTTTTGTGATTATAAACTTTTATCATTATGCCTGGAAATTTCCCTGTCAGATCTCTGCCTCAGATTGATTCTTTTTACCAAGCTTTTTGGTAAGTTTGGCAAACTTACCAAACGTTTAACTTTCTACCAAAACAGCTCAGTAATTCCTGTAAATTAATATAGGGAAGAACAGAATTTATGTCTCCTTCACATTATTTGCCATTTTTTTGTTGCTGTTGTTGCAATGTTTTCTAGCAGTAACTTGAAATTTGGCAGCATGTGTTTGGGAACTGCTTTATACCAGCAGCTAGAACGTACATACCTGAGTTATAAAACTCAGAATCAAAAAATGCCTCTCTGCCCATGAGCAGCAAGACACTTGGGAGTTTGGCAGCAAACCTCTCCAAAGAGTCTATCTGTTCTGAGAGCACACTGCTGTTTTTAGCCCTTCTGTGAGATAGCACATCCAGCATCTTGTCAAAACACTGCCCAAAAGGAGCTAGTAACACCCTTCCTACTGACGGCAGCGACTCAACAGACCTGCTGGGAGAACACGTGGAAGCAACTCTCCCACCCAGCCAAGCTCTGAGTGCTTTTGGCAGGGCACTGCTCAGATGAGGAGCCCAGGGTTGCTCTCCAATTGCATCCGGAAAACAGGGCAGTATGTTCAAAGCTTGACGGCATCATTAAGCAACAACTAAAACTCAAGTGTGCTCTTCTTTTACATTTCCTGATGTTGTGGTTTAACCCCAGCCAGCAACCAAACACCATGCAACCGCTTGCTCACTTCCCCACCAGTGGAATGAGGGAGAGAATCGAAAGGGTAGAAGCTAGAAAACTCATGGGCTGATATAAAGGCAGTTTAATAGGGAAAGCAAAAGCTGCACACACAAGCAAAGCAAAACAAGGAATTAATTCACTGCTTCCCGTGGGCAGGAGGTGTTCAGCCATCTCCAGGAGAGCAGGGCCCATCACATGTAATAGTTCCTTGGGAAGACAAACGTCATCACTCCAAATGTCCCCCCTTCCTACTTCTTTCTCCTACTTTATATACTGAGCATGATGTCATATGGTATGGCATATCCCTTTGGTCAGTTTGGGTCACCTGTCCCAGCTGTGTCTCCTCCCAAGCTCCCATGCACCCCCATGGCATCCTTGCCACTGTGGTAGTATGAAAAGCAGAAAAGGCCTTGGCTCTATGTAAGCTCTGCTCAGCAATAACAAAAATGTCTCCATATAATCAGCCCTGTGTTCAGCACAAATCCAAAACACAGCCCCATACTACCCACTGTGAAGAAAGCTCATTCAACCTCAGCCCATACCAGCACACCTGGTTAGGAATTTGGTATTTTTTTTCTGATCATGGGAATTCTGCTACTGACCATGAGAACAGCGCATGACTTTATTAAGGGAAGTGCTTGAACTCTACTGTGTGTGAAGGGCACTTCTTTCTAAGTGTAGGAGGTCTGGTTTGAATCAATCCTGATATCACAAAATTAAAGAAGTCTCACTTACCTGGCTCAATGCCAAGAAAGGAAGCTGCTAACCATGATTCATATTATTGTTATCATTTATATTAAATTATGCATGCCCTGAATAATAGGCTCTTAAAACTTTAAAACACTGGGGATAGGGTGTATTCCAGAGGCACAGAGATGCAGTCCTGAGCTATGAGTCTGTTTGTCCAGCATAACATATCACCGTGGAGAAGAGGAATAGCCAAAGAGTTATTTCCATTTACCAGGAACAGGATCTCTCAGAGCAACTTTATACCTAGGGGACCAGATGCTGCTCCTTTGGCAGAGCTTTGCAGTCTGGGAACACACTTCTGATCTTCTTCTTGCATCTAAACTAGCTGGTACTGTCTACTGGCAAGATAACCCCAACACTCAGTGAGCATCTTCTAAATGGGAACCCAGACCTACAACAGAAACAGTGTGCAGACACAAAACTCAGGGCAAACACACACAGAACTCAGGGCTGCATAACACAGCCATAACAAACGGTGCTGTTGATTGGTAAGATCCAATTTCAGCAGTTGCTGACCAAAGTCTCATGGCTGATGATTTGGTTGATGATGTAGCAATTATGTGCATAATGCAGCAAATACAGTGTTACATGATACAGAAATCTGTTTGCAGTAAGTGTGTAATTCCACCCTCCCTTGCCCACTCAGCAGCGAGTACGGATGCCTTGTGAAGAGACCTAAACCTACATGTGAGGAGAACATGCTGAAATAATTTGAAAACCACTTCCACCTCTTAAGTGGCTCTCATGACTAGATGCCACTGTGGTAACATGAACACCACTTGGATATCTTCAGGGATTTTCCTTCAGCACTGAAAAATTTCTCAAGAAGTTTTTGAAAACCTGATAAAATTTTACTCAAAAGGATTTACAGTGGAGAGGTTGGCCAGTGAACACCACCTTGTTTCTTCTACTAATCATATGATACAGTAAAATAGTGTTTTCTATTCTTCCGAACACCTCCTTAAAAATGCTTTCTTTTCAGTTTCATCAAATATCCATCCAGACAAGGGACCAACAAGCACTCTTGGCCACAAGAGTTACTGATATTATTCACAGGCTTCGAGAGGACAGGTTTCTTTCACGCTTTCCTGGGACTGTCAGACATAATTTCCAAACACCAGAACCACTTGACACCTCAACTGTTACTCTGCACAGGGAAATTTAAAAATAGGGCTGTAATAATTTTACTTTAGTTATATCTTGCACTCGCCCTCAGTAGGAAGGAGAATAATTGAAATGTTATTAAGAAAAACTCATTACAAGTTAGCTGTGGGCTGCCAATCAGGCAGGGAGGTGTTGTCATTTCTTCTTCACATATGATTAAACCTACTTGAGAAAATTCTTCCAAAATGAGGGGAAAATCTATACTTTCCATTAGCTTTAGGAAAAGATAGGCAAATACATGGACACAAACCCAACTTTAACATTCCTGTTTGCAAGTCCATCTCAGATTTCACCGGAGGCCCCCAGGTGTTCAGACTTGCTTAGCATTCACCATCTTGATTAAATTTGAACCATCACTTTTATCTTCCCAACCAAAGTTGCAGACCACTACACTTGTCAATGCCATGCACACTCCTGACCTGAGAGATCTGCCTTCCTGGTCCCAGCCTCCCACAACACCTATATGTGACTGCTCATCATCTGAGGGCAACAGGGGACACAGAGACTTTGCAAGTCAACATGAGAATCTGAGGGAAGGAACATCCATGGGTTGCATGCTCCAAATGACAAAAAAACTCTCTAGTCCCCCAGCTAAAGCCCAAATCTGATTTTTTTGCTCAGTTTCCCCTACAGAAGAATCTCAGGCCTTCCCATACTTTTGATTATACAGCAATAATAAGGCTCAAAAGGAATTCTCTTCTTATCTACAAATCAGCAGAGGTTCTCAGATGTGGGGCCACAGGCTGCTGCTACAAGACATTGCAGAAATAGCATGGGATGTGTTTGCAGACACTCCAGGTTCATTTTAGCCATCAGTCCCTCTTTATCTGTAAAATCAGGTTTTTTGATGAAAAAATATGAATGCATTGATCATGGAGATACTGCTGCTTCAGGACCAGAGCAGCCCATCTAAAAGGACAGAAGAGGAAACAGGTGGAAAAAAAAATCCTATTAAAATTTTAACTCCAGGATCTGCCAGACGGTTGGTTAGCTTTCCCCTATTCCACTGGTGTGGTCCCATTACTTCCCTCCTCCACAGATCTCCAAGGACCTCACTCCCTGTGGAGCTCTGTCAGGGCAGAGGAGCAGGAAGATGATTTCAGCCACATGATCAGCTACTGGTTCAAGAGAGACAGGATAAAAAGTGCTTCTGGCTTCCTTCTTCCCTTCTGCTAATGCTGCCCCAGAGCAGTTTGTCCTACAGCAGAAGCCTATCTGCTTGTCCCGTATCTCCTAAATTTCATGCAAGAGACATCACTATTATTTTCCAAGGCTGCCAAGCAAACCTGCTCTGGCCTATGGTTAGAAACAAGTGTCTCCAAAGAGCTCCTGCTCTTCCCAGAGCACAGCTCCTCACAGTGTGCACACCACCAGCTATCACAGAGATCTTCATCACCATCTCATCCACCTTAAAACTGATGAAGATTAACTGTCTTGGACTTGGCAGCCCTTTTTTTCTCATTTCTGTCAACATCAATAAAGCTTTTAAAGAAATGGCAAAGTATTCATATGCATGACTACTTTTATTTAATGTGCTTCCATTCCCTTCAGTGCAGCCTTTTTTATATAGTTTTATGTCTAGATTTCTGCACTGGTAAACCAGCTGATTTTGACAGTGTTATGTGTGACATCAGATATCAGCTTAGCGAAGAAAATATAATTATAACGGTCTATGCTGTTTGTGAAAGGTTGTTAAGAAGATCGATCAGAACAGGAGCACTTTGACTTTTCTTATGGTTTCTTTGGCAACCAGGGGAAATAACATAGGTAAAATTATAGTCCCATCACGCTCCATGCGCTGACAGTACGTAATACATAATTGTGTGCTTCCCACCAGAAAACTTACTTAGTATAATCCCATACAATCTTTTCTCTTGTGCTGTTTTAGGTGTTTCATCATTTTCACAGTTTGCAAAGCCCTAAAAAAATCAAAGAAGAAAACAAACCCCCTTGAGTTGGTTTTGCTATTGCCTGGCTTTGAGCACTTATGACAGCACCAATTTATTTTGTCTGGCAGCAATAATCCTAGATTATTCAAAACCAAGAAGTGGGTGTGTAAATCAAGCAGTCTTTCTTGGTTTTGCAGTTTGTCAGAATCCTCATCCTACTAGAGGATTAACTTCATTATTTCCAGAGCATCTTTACTTCTGACAGAACCTAACTGGCTACTGATTTCAGGGCAGAGGTGGTGGACCAGCACCTTTCTTTGCTGTGTTCGTTCCAACAGCTGCTGTATGCAGTTTGTCAATCCCATCTCTCTGCTGTCTGTGTTTTGTGTTGTACTGGACTCACAATTCAAGGACACCCTGGCTTGCAGAAGGTACTCAAGGGTACTGGAGAAGCAGTGACACTGCTGTGACATTTCTTCCCCTGTGACGTTTCTTCCTCAAAGGGAAAGCTACTGTGCATGTAGCAGAGCATGTCCTGGTGTTTGAAAGGAGAGAAGGTGGATAAAGCAGAGTAAAAGCTTGCAAAATTAGCTTCTAGCTTGCAGAAGTAGAGGTCAGCATTCAAAGCTCTCATCCTTCTCCTCCACAGCAGTTCCCCTGTCTCCACACAGTCCCTGCCTCGCCCCTGCCCCGCTCAGTACTTTGCCAGTGAGACATGAGTTCCTCTAAGATGACTGTTTTGGAACCCAAAACAAGTTTAGCTCCTAAACCTGCTAACAAGTCTCTGTTGAAATAAGCAGCCTAGTTCTTACTCTTTATGGGGCTCTTTGTGAGCCAAAGAACACTCCATCGTGATGAAACTGCATTGCTTGGGGCTACAGAAGTCAAAAATAAACTCTTGTTGAGGCCAATGACACAGCATCAAGAGCTGACTTTAGCCATTTACCTCTGGATATTACTTTAGTGCATGTGAAGTAGAAAGAAGTAGATAACAGCAAAATGAGGATAAACTAACTGTAAGTGGAAGGTGACCTGTGTAGAGATAATCCTCTGGAGGTGAGTGTGTCTGTGGAATGGGAATCAATGGCAAGAGGAGCAAGTGGCAGCTTTGGGTACCACAAAATTGTTAAAACCTTTAGGGTTTTTTTCTCCAGTGCCAAAAGGTGTTGAGTTAATTATTAAACACTTGGACCCAAACAGACTCTGGTGCTCTGCAATAAGCTCTGTGTGTTTCAGGGGAGGGTCCCTGCACAAGGCTGGGGTAAGGCTGCCTCATGAGAGAAGTCCCCAGGCTAGCAGCAGACAGACCTGTCTGGGTTAATGCACCCAGCTGGATTAGTGAAGGAGGCTTCACTAAGTCAAACACAGGTGGGACCTGCTCTGGCTGTTTGTATTTTGCTGACACCACCTGCCTACAGCTTCCCTGCTCATGCTCTGGGATGTTGTTTTGCATGAGTTAAACATACTGCAGCCATTGGAAAAATCACTAAGAGGAGGAAAAAAAGAAGGCTGGCCACTACATTGCTTTGCCCACTCTGTGGGATGGGAGGCAGTGCTCGTGATGGAAGCAACCGGTCAATTTTAGATTATGTCCTTGTTGCCTATCCTCATCTTCTCCTTTGCAGAAAGCTCCTGTTCAGCTTCCTGGACATCTATTTTCAGTGACAACATACGCCACATGACTGTGCTCAAGACAAGCTAACCCTGACCATCAAAAAGAGAGTTTACTCTGTACTGTATCTTTCATGTAATTATTTTGTACTCATCAGGGTATTTACTTGCAGAACTGTTTCTCAGGTAAATGTTTTCCAGATACTGCCTCAGCTGGAACATCCAGACTTTGGACTTTAAAAAAGCAGGCGACTTTCTCTAGAGATCTTGTAACCATAAAGAAGAAAGCACATCTATTGCTTTAATACACTTCATGAAGCCAATCTTCTTTTTACTTTTAGCAGAAAGCACTTCAGACATTTTTTGGGATGTTCTACATTTGTTTTCTCTCTTCTTGTTCTGTTCATTTTCTAGAGCCAGAATTACCAGCATTAGCAGGATTGCCCTATTGACAAAGGATCAATACTAAATTGCTTTTATCCCCTCACAGCTGACAGCTCCATCCTCCTCTGGCTTCAGAAATATTTATGAGAGTTACAGTCATTTTGTAGACTTTTTTTTCTTAACACTATTATGAAAGGCTTAGCAGATACAATGCTTTTCATATATCACCTCCTTTAATGCTGGCTCTTCTTTCCTGTTGAAGGGACAGAGATGGCTGAAAGTGACTTTCCAGGGAAAGTTACACACATAATTCAGATCACCAGAGGCTCGATGTCATCCACATGTTGTGACAGACTTGAAATGGTAGATAAACCTTTATTGTAGGAAGCTATGTATTCCTTTTTCAGCATAAACAACTTTAGACATTTGGAATCTTTATCTCCAGTGTTAAGGACCTGCATGTTGCAGGGTGACAGACACACAGCAGTTCAGAAGGCAGCTGGGTTTTGGTCGAAAATACCAAAAACTGACAGTGCAAGTTACAGCATGCCTTAGTTAGGAGCTGCTGCCCGCTGTGCCCACGTAGCCGAGCACACTATCACAGAGCTAGTGGTTTCTATAGCAGCGAGCGCTATATAAAAATCTTGACTTTCCCCTCACCCAGCTAATCTTCACGTGATGCAAAGGAGTTGGGAAAGAAGAGGCACAAACCTGCATCTGTGTGTCTTGCAGGTGGGCTCTGAGCAAGCACTGGGCTGGAGACTCTGTGGGGATCACCTACCCCTGGATTTCAAAACTCATGTGCCACTGATGTTCCATAGCTATTGTTTTTTGTGGTCATTTCTATCAGAGAGGAGGTTCCCTGAGGATTTCTCAATTTCCCAGTTGCTCCACATTAAAACCATACCTAATCCTGCCCTGCCTCCTAATTGGCTTCTCCAGCCACTCTCCATGCCAAAATCCACAAGGGCCTCACTAGATACAAGATCCTCACACATGGTAACTCCATCTCAGACTGACTTTTCCCCTGACTATGCTTTCTGCACTTTCTTGCACCACCAGGCAAGTCAGCTGAAGGACCACCACATGTTGGTGAAATCTCTAAGGAATAAGGAATGCTTACACTTTGGAATAAAATCTTGCCAATTTGCATATTAAGAAAAAGAAAAACAAACCCAAAGCAGTGCCAGCAACAGTGCAGGAGTTAGCATCAGTTGCAGGAAGTAAAAAATGTCTTTTCCAGGCATATCCCTTAAAGGCCTAACATCTCCCTGCAGCCAGGATGTTCTGAGGAACAGAACTTACTCCACTAGGTTTCCTCGAGCAAAATCTCAAGTTCAGTCTACAGATGTTTTGCTTGAGTAAATGCTACTTCTTTAACCAAAAGGTGAGGAAATTACAAACTGACTAGTTTGGGTTTTCAAAACACACAAGGAACTGCTCCCATTAAACAAATGGAGTTTTGATATTGATTTTAATGGAAGAACTCATATTCTGCTGAGTGCTTACATGACCCTCTCCCCCAAGAGTCATGTACTTTGTAGTATTGTAAGTGAAAAATACCTTCACTCTACTGAGGGGCTGTGATGTATTATTTACTGGCAGCTTTTGTAGAATAAAATTATTCACCATTTAAATATTGAGTGTAGATTTGTCTTCAACTTGTCTGCATTAATCCTTTTGTTATTAAACCAATTAGTGTTCTAGTTTAGAAAATTCCTCAGGACATAAATTTTCACATCACAGACGTTTATTTAAACCATAAACAGAAGCCAAGGGTTGCTATGGTGTGATCTCTTTCTCAAAGTCTATTTACTTCTCCCAGCTAACAACAGTCCCAATAGTGGAGTCCATAAAACAGAACATACAAAGTATAGCAGTCATCACACACCATGGTGCTGATGAAGCTGAACACTCACCATAAACAAAAATATATATAGAAAAGCAAGAAAAGCTTTTTTTAGATTAAAAATGGTATTTTAATCAATATTTTGTAATAAATGTTTTAAAAACAAGAAGTTTGAAAAGTCTGCTTTGATTGTTGCCGTTTTCTAGTCCTCTTGCAAAACAATAGGTTTGTGCAAGTCAAGCTGGGCAGCCTGAGTGAATATTCACATTTTGGCAAGTCAATGAGACCCTGGAGGAATGGAAACAGGCAAAGGGCAAAAAGCAAATAGATACAGCACTCAGATGCTTTTTTCAAAATCTCTATATTAGCCTTTTGCAAGAGTATGGTACAATTTTAACTACAGAGATTGGAGACTATTTCCAAAATGAATATTCTCATACACCAGCAAAACCTTTAGCTTCTGTGTTCTCCTATGCAACCTACAAGTATAACAAAGTTTCTGGGTTTCATTTCACCCGAATGTCATAGGTGGTCTTCATCATCAGACTCGAAATCATCCTCATTCCTCCAATCATCAGGTTCAAGTATATAAACAAAACTCTTTATGAAGGAAGAATGGCTTAAATTAGGAATATAAAAGTATCAAATAGAGAAAAAACCCACATACTTTCCTCTACCATAAGACTGGAAATTGAAGCTATTTTCTAGAAAGTACGTCACCCAACTTCTCCCTTTGCTCCTGTCCTTTTGAAACGGCAATTAAGCAACAGAACATACCATGCAATACACTGAAATCACTTAGGAATAAACTTCTTCACTAAGGTGGGGAATGCTTCTGATTTGCATCCAGAAAGTAGGCCCTGGCACTATTTTCCTAGCGTAGATGTAGTTATACCTTTCTTTCAAGTAAGAAATCTCATTTTCAACATCTGCGTGTAGGAATCCATGAGGGTATCTCTGCCACCCTACAGGAAATGAAGGTGTA
>NW_008675196.1:201198-210503 GCF_000695815.1 Acanthisitta chloris
CCCAGAAATCACAAATACAGGTAGCACAGTATCCAGACCTTTGATATTACTGTTGTCCAGCAGCAAGAGTTCTGGAAGTTGTAGGAGACCTCACCTTACATAGGACTCTCCATGCTGTTAGGCTTTCCTCTGCTCTCCATCCTAGGACTCCAGACTCCGGAAGCATTTTGGAAACCCTGTTTCTCATCAAAGGTTCACTTATCTCATCATATGTAAAGATGAAATACTTCAGGCTGAACAGGTCAGCTGCTTTCCATAATCTCAGTTTGACTGAAGTTTTTTATGGTGTCTACATGGAAGAGGCTTGTATGTGCACTTACATCAGCACTGTGATAAAAACTGGATTTTTAAAGAAAGGTAAATGTTACTCATACTGCACATGTGTAGCTTATGTGGGTAATTCACTCAAAAAGTAGGATAAGGTCTTGCCCTTTTCTCATTAAGTGGCCAGTTGCAAGAAAGCAGGACTTTATTCTAATTCTGTAACTGCATTTTTAATTGCATAGCTGTCTACTGCTTTAGAAGCTTTCTAAACTTAAGCAGTAACCCAAGCAAAAGGTTCTTCTAAAACCTTGCACCTGTTTTGAAAACTGGAATATAGCCCATCCTAAGAGGCAGGTTCCCATTCCCTCCATCACATCATAACAAGATCTTTAATGAAGCACCCGGTACAGTGGAAGTCCAGTTCTAACACTGGTTCTAGTACCTTTGGCCCTAAGGTCTAGGGCTGCAGCTGTTTTCCTTTCAGTTTTGCCTCTTTGAGTATTCGCATGTGAACTATTGCATAATTGAGCTAAAAATACAAAGCTCCAAACACATCCAGGAAGATTTTACATTGTTCTGGCTGTCCATTTCTTCAGGGAGCAAAAGTTTCCAGCTCCATAGCAAAACAATCAAGCTCTGTACAACCATAGAAGGAATAAGGCTGAACTGAACTACAGAACAGTGCAGGTGATCCAAGAAAAGAACGGCAAAATAGACTCTGCGTTCCTGGTACACTCTGTTACTTTCCTTTCTAGGTCTCATGGAGCATCTGACCTGCAGGGCATGAGCAGTGTACGTGGTCAAATCAGGCAGGGACAGAGAACAGAGTGAGTTAGGTAAAGGTCTGACGCATCTTTTTAATGCACAATGTGACCAGTGATCCACTCCTGCCCAGCCTGTAGCAGAGAAGACTGTGGGGAGACCAAGGAGGAGTCTCAGTACTGGTAAGGAGGTTATTAGAAAGACACAGCCAGGCTCACTGAGAGGGTGAAATAAAATGGACACAAGTTCTAACAGGAGAGGTTCTGACTGTTTATAAGGCAAAACTTCTTCATCACAGAGACAGCCAAGTGGTGAGATGCATTACCCAAAATGGTTGTGCAGTCTCCATCCTTGGAAGCTTTCAAGATCAACAGCATAAAGCCAGCTGGTCTGATCTCATAGCTGAGCCTCCTCTGAGGAGCTAGAGACCTCCAGAGGTCTCCTTAGACATGAATTCTCCTATGATCTCAGGAAACTTGCCATCAAATTCTAGTGTATCAAAGAAAAGACTATTCACAAAGCCCCCTACATCCAATTATGGGAACATCCTGGCTTTAGAAAGAGCTTCCTTCTAATCCCCAACAGTCAGAGCTGGCCAAACATCAGCCTGAAGTGCAATTTAACACTGGCATAAGAAGGAAACACTAGAGTTAAGAAGGAAACCTACACTAATCGCTGCAAGGAAGATGCTAAAAGCTTTGCTGAAAAACAGACAAAGCTTGTGATTGACATGTTCAGACAAGGCTTCCCAATTTTAGACTCTGACAGTTACCTTGAAAAAAACTGGGAGGAAATAGCTCAATTCTCAGCCTACCAAACTTGCAAAGGTGAAGAACATTTTAAAAAACAGGCCCCTTTCATTTCATGGCCAGAGACACAATTTAAAATAAATTTTAGATATCCTGATTTGAAAACTATGCCTAACTTGCAGCAAGGAATTTTTGGTTTCTCATGTCAAAACAGAAAGTCAATGTCCTTTCTGAATATGGTGAGCAGATGGTAAATGAAATACTTGGTGTACTGAAGTGCAGATCAACAAATAGATTCTTAGCTGCCAGAGGAGATAGGTAAAAACAGAGAATAATGCAAAAAAACCCCCAAACCTGAACAGTATCTTGAGCATTGAAATATATAGTGATGCACAGCTGGAATATTGTAATTCACAGGAAAAAATACTTCTGTAAGTAGTACAATGCCCCAGGTAACAGAGAGAGAAAACTAAACCTCTGTAGTATTTGTCAAGCAACTTCCCCTGACCTGTATCCTGGCACTGTGAACAGCTGTATACATTGGGAGTGCAGGAAGCAGGGCAATGCCAGACTCCAGAGGCCAAACCACTGCCTTAGGTACTTAAGCAGTACAAAATACAGCCTTTGCAGAAGTACTTAAACACTTTATACACTGGAATTCTCTTAGACCTGTTAACGAACTGTGAGAGAAAACAGTGAGGATGAACAGAATAAAACCAAGCTCCACTGTGTAGTTACCAGAGCTCCCTGCCGTGGTGAGGATGTGACTAACGAACACAACTTTGGTGTCCATGCAGTATTGCACTTCTTGACAGGATCTGATCTCTAAGACTGAAATTATGTGAAATAGCAACTGAAACCATTCCTCAGCCAGTGAGGAACACATCATTTATTTATAGTTCTTTCTCACTCCTCTCTTCTCCAGCTGCAATTACATCTGCACAAAAACCTTTTTCCCTCTTAAATATGTTATCATAGAGGTGCTACTACCATTTCTGGTTGGCTCGGCCTTGGCACAGTGGTGGGTCCACGCTGGAGCTGCTGGCATTGCCTCTGCTGGACATGGGGAAGCTTCTAGGAACTTCTCATAGAAGCCACACCTGTAGACTCCCTGCTACCAAAACCTGGCCATGCAAACCCAATACGCTCCTCAAACCAGATACTTCCAAACATTGCTACTCGCACACCAGCCCTGCAATGCTCCCTCCCTGAAATCCCATCACATTGCTCAGGACACAGGTTTAAGCAGAAGGCATAGCAGACCTGTAGCAAGCCTGCATATTCTATGGAAGAGCTGATGTTTTTTGGGGGCTTTTTTAAAGTAAATAATACTTTTTCAAATAAATAATTTTTGCTTCAAATAAAGCAAACTGCATATCACTACCTAACATATTTTGTAACATTTATAAGAGGATGAAAAAATCCGAACAGATTTCTTACAGTCTGCACTACAGCTTTGGTTTTATTTTGAAGTGTCAGACTCTGTGTCACAAGCAGACAGTCCCTCCGCAGTATTTGTACGCTGCCGACGCAACAGACACTCAGCTTGTCAGGGCCTCTCTGGAGAACTCCATTCAGACAAGAAACAAGATTATATTTTTAAAGAAAATTACAGCAAAACTTAACTCTTGAGGTCTTTAATTAAGCAGCTACATAATTGCTTAAAAGAAGATTTACTTCAAACCGGTAGTTTGCCGGATTTGTTTTCATTTTGGTTGTATACAGCAACCCAAGGCCTGCTCCTGCCAGACCAAGACACAGCTTGTCAGCAGGACCTGTCACCTCTGGGTTTTCTAGGGCCCTCTAAGGTTAATGCCCAGGGCTGGTGAGAAAGCACCACAGTAATGCCCTGCCATACATCACTTCTCTGCTGGGTGCTCAGCACCCTCTGACTGGCCATCTAGTACTCTGCTCTGCTAGCCATTGACATGGTCCACCTTCTGGCCTGCAATCTTGACTGACTTGACTGATCTTTATTCATTTGAGGAAGATGATGATGACAAGTCAAATGTCACTATTTGAGGCAGGCAGGAAACAATGTTCATACTGAAAGATTACCATGGGGGTATCCATCTCATTTGTGAAGTGACAGAGATCTTCCAAATGGTGACCTGCTCAGAAAAGCTGGTCTCCAGAGAGCTGCCCTCTCCTCCAGTTTTTGCTCCTGCCTCTTATTTGCACATGACATAAGCACTGCACCCAAGTTTTTAAACGTGTGTCTTTCTTAAATCTCTGCAATATCTCACAAATTTCATATATGAAAACTGCTTTGCCGTCCATCAAATCACTATCACAACCCTCATGAATTTGTTCTTCACAGATAATACAATATGGCTGTTCTACTTCTTCTTTTACAGGTGGGTTTGCAGAGAGACATATATGTACCATGCATATTCTCTTAAATACCACAGAAGATCTAGGAGTGGGTGAATCCAGAAATCCTTCTAGGTCCATCTTCTGTGGTTTGACCTATACAAAACATGGCATGAACTTTTGTCAAGACAGTGCTTAAAATTTAGAATACATAATTTTTATAGGAAAGTATTCCAACACAGTATTGACTCATTAAAAAAGTGCAGACTAACATTGGGTGTATACTGTAGAAGAATTGGATGTAAATGAGAAAACTAGGAAATACAAATGAGCTAAAAAAAGATTTCAGACCTTATCCTTTCTGCTAAGACCACATGGGAAAATCAGATCAGAGTCTCAGTGACTTTGACAGCTCCCATCCTGAGCCAACAGGCACTTCCAACCAAAGCAGCAACACATTAATCTCCTGTATATTATTTCCCTTCTGTAACTGATGTATTCTTTCATTTAACCAAGCCATTTCCATGAAGTTTTTCAGTGTTTCAGAATAAGCATCTAAGTCTCTGTCTTCCAGAGAAATCTGTGAGAACCTCTTGAGCTTCAAGAAAGTTGTTACTATAAATTTCAGGAAAAACCAGGTCAGAAGTTGCCCCTGGAGAGGGACATCAAATACTGTCATACTAAACCTGGTTTTCTTAACTACTGCCTAACATAAATGAAAAATTTTGAGAAAGATGTCTTTTAAAAATAAGACAGTGAACATACAGGCAAAGATTAGCTCAAAGTCTTGTATAACTGATGCTGCAATACCCTCTTGTGGTCAGATAAAAATGTTTTGTCTAAACACCTGAACTTTTTCCTCTGTAAAAATACTCTCTAAACGTATTTTCCTTTGGCTCAAAGGAAATAACTCACATATTTTTAACAGATGAATCTGTAGTGCATATCATCATTTGTCTGGCAAAACCAAAAGATTAAACTCAGTCAAGTTCTTCAGAATGATGGACATGGGCACTGCTTGTCAAATTAATTAACCGCAAAACAAACTCATAAGCAACGGTACCAACACCAACAGTGGCACTCATAACTTTTTTCACATTTCATGGCCACAAACAAAAATAAAGCTGCTATAATCAATTTACTTAGATACATATGGCATGAAGCCACATAAAACATCAACCTATTGTACCACGGGATGAAAAGAAGTACACAGTAGATCAGTCGTACCGATTCAAATGAAAATAACATGCTAAACTGGCAGATGGTAAAATAAGGGGGAACAGTTCAGTATGTGCAGCAGATCTGCTGAGCTGTTAATCTAGTAAATGGTCAAACGGGATACTAGTATATCCAGTAAGGAATTGTGAGAGACTAAATAAACTGTTAATGACTCAAACAAACAGCCATTTGCAAAAGCAGCAGGTGCTTTACTGTGGTCAGGTTTGCTGCCCACAACCGAAGAGGAGGAAGAGAGTTGTTGGGGTGTGGTGGTGAAACCTCTGATCTGTATAAGAACAGCCCAGGTGCAGAAGGGGTGTACACCCACCACCAGAGGATGACCACAACAAACCAACCTTTGCTTAGCAACAAGCTATTTGAGCCAGGTAAGGTAAAAGGCCAGTAAGAAGCAGATCCTGTGAGGTGGGATAAAGCTTTTTATCATGCCAATTTCCTCTCTTATGCAACAGGCTCAGGTGCAAAACTCCCCCTACCCGGAGGAGGTATCGGGACATTCATATGAAGGCCTGAAGGTTTTCAGGCCTTCTGATAAGGCACAACTGGCTCAACTACACTGGTGTGAGAAACACCGGTCATGTCTTAGAAAGGGTCATAAACCATCAAAGACCCCCAAAGTGTGCCAGGACTCATTTCTGGGGCCTATCACCAGAGCCCTGCATAGGATCCACAGTGTTGCCTCAGACAGCTTAAAAGTCCCCCCTCAAAGGGAGGTCCCTAGGTGTTCCCATCTGAATTTGAACTTAAATCAATCCACTGAAGTTCGTGTTGTGTGGACTTTCCCCACCCACGACAGATCAAGACTGTGACCATCACTTCAACCAATGGACACCAAAATTGCAACAATCATGTATCATCACTGGTTCCACAGATGGTGATATCTTTCCTCTCTACTATCTACCCTTATCCTTTCTTCATTTTTTCTTTTCCTTATGTATTTTCTTAAGTGATATTTTTATGCTTTTATAATAACCAAAATGGCTACATACCTCCCTTCCATTGTAACCAAATTGTTCTAAAATAAACTTACCATATATATACACACACATACATACATATATATATGTATACACACCAGTCATTCAATGTTGTCTCACTCTAACCTGCCCCAAGGGATCTGTTATGAGAACCTCGTTATCCCACCTCAGGGGCAGGTTGTAACAGGAATCTAGAGTAACATCCAGAAATGTCATCCTTGAACTCATCTTGAAGTACTTTGATGGTGCATAACCACTCCCTTAATGACTTCTGGTCCCAACCAAAAATGGGATTATTTTCAAAATATCAGCTATTAGTCATCTGCTTTTGGAACAGCAGCTACATTTGAAAGCCATATTACTACAAGATTTTTTAAAATGCAACTTATTTAAGCAGCCATGATCCCCTTCCCATCTATTATTTCTAGAGAAATGGCTTGAACACTATATTGTGTCCAATCTCCGCATATAGAATTATAGCTTACTTTTGTTTCAAGCCTGAAGAATTCCTAAAGGGTTAAGAGTTCCTAAAGGGTTAAGGTTGTGAGGTCTCAGGTCAACAGATCTGGCTTTATCCTATGGGTTCACTTTCAGTAAGATGTTCTGAGAAGAACTTTATGGCCCTACACCTGCATCAAACCAGAGTAGTTACAACTCCTGCACTTTTACAGACACCACTCAATGGCACACACTTTAAACATCTGCTTGCAATCTTTCCATCTGGTTTATTCTGTGGCCACAAGTAGTCATTTGGAGGCTGTGTACTCAGCTCAACAACCATGTTTCACTTATTTGTAGGTTTAATTTGCAGAAATTGACTTGAAGGAAAGATAGAATAAAAATAACACAGGAACTTCGTACACAAGAATTAAATTGTGTTCTATGCACAGAAACAGACATTCTATCAGGATCCTTTCCTGACCTGATCAGGAGCCAAAATCCCATGCACGCTGATAAATGCACTGGGTCTTCCAAATGTGCCTCAGTTTCCTTTTAAAGCAATTAGATGCTGCTGAAACACTATTCTCCAACCAGCTGCACACACTCCAGCTTGGAGAGGACCCCAGAACAAATGCAGCAGGATAAGCAGATTACACAAGAGAAACAGAGACAACTCTTGGGCCAGGCTGGCAAACACTTAGTTTCCTCAGTTCATGATAATGCTGTGTGGGTACATGACTCTTTGCTTTTTGGCTGAAAGAGATGATAAACACTATTCAGGTTTCAACCATCTTAGAAAAAGCGGCAAACAAACAACAAATCTACTGAAATTCAATTCAAACCCAAAAAATACACTGGGGTTTGAGGTGGAGTTTACATCTTTTTTAAGTTATGTTATCGCAATTTTTAAATCAGAATAATTTTTCCACTACGAAGTATTTCTTGCTCAAACATGTCTACATGAAGTGTTTGGATTGTTGTATAATTATAACTATTTTAAATAAATTATTTTTCAAATTCAGTGTGTGTTTCCCAATACTGCAGGCAAACAAGCTTGCCAAATAAAACCCCTAAATAAGTAGATTCAAAGTTCATTAGCATTTACCAAGAAGATGAAGCAAGAGGCTAGAATTCATCTGGAGTTAATCCAAACTACTGAAAAACAAGTCAGTCAAGAATATCGGAGGAAATTTATACTTAAAATACTCCATTTTCCTGCAAGGTCACAAATACTTGAGGAAGGGAGTTCACACCACAAAAGCCCAATAGGCTGACTGTAAAGACAAGCACTGACATTTTGGACACTGTTTTGAAAATTCTCACTTTGTATACTAATGACCCTTCAAAGTTACTTAAAAACTGCTTCTTATAGTTGCTTAATATCTTCTTCAGAAATATATAAGTGTTTTAAATGGACTTTTAATGATCTCTGTTCTTTTTTTGAATTTTAAAATAAGGAGCTTTCAGCACAGATTCATTGAAACACTTTATTTAAACAAACAAGCTCTGTCCCAAGCAGAGTTCAGCGCCCCAGCATCTGTCCCACTGGGTCTCTGTTTCTTTTCTGGTGCATATTCATAAGTCAGACTTGTTTCCAATAGAGACAGTAAACATGCCAGGGCAACCAGCAGCTTTCAGGAACTTTTGCTTCTGCTACATAACCACAACAAAAGTCCTCCTGATGTACTCAGCAGCAATCTCCACAGCATGCTTTGCTACTAAACCAGATTTTATTGTTCTGAGGATTTTGAAGAGAGGCTGATCTCAGCTGCAAGTAGCAGTAATCACCTTGTAAGCTGAGAGCTTGTTGGTTACAGCTGGAGATCCCATGGCTTTGAATAACAGCAGTTTCTCACAAAATTGCTATTACCATGGAAGCCCCCTCAGTGTTCAAGCAATGATGCAACATAAAGCAGTAGGAAAGGGGCATTTAAAAAAGAAGTAAACCAGTGCTGAGCACTGCCTGTCAGTGCTGCTGTGCACATTTGTTTTCTGAAAGCACTCCAAAGCAGCAGCTGAAAGAAAGCATCAGGAGAGAAGGAACTTTCAAAGTACAAACAACAGCAGGTTTAGCTTTCTGAACAGTAATAATATACTTAAAAATGCTGCATATATGGTGAGTCTCAAAATGGACAGCTTGGGAAAGGGCTCTAGATTCAGGAGAAGTAACCTGATTAGGTCTCAGCAACCAGCAACCACACCTCTGGGGCAACCAGCCCCAGCTCTATCTGTGTCTCAGCAGCACCCAACCCAGAGGACCTGCCACTGTATAACCTCCTACTCGGGCCTGGGCAGATAAGCAGGCAGCACTGCAGACAGTCAAAGTTCAACAGGATAAGATCTGGAGAGAATCTGTGGAGGCTACACAGAGAAGAAGGAAAATCTGGTAAGTCACTTGTTCCAGTTCATGGCTCTTCTACATGTCTTGACGATGGTACTGATGCTCCCTGAAAGCACTAGGGCTTGATCCAAAGCCAACTCTATCAAAGGAAATTTTCTTCTGCAGGGACTTTGGATCAGATCCTAATACCTTCCTTTCCAAGGCCACATTATCTCTGTTTTC
>NW_008675196.1:210520-223327 GCF_000695815.1 Acanthisitta chloris
CCTGGCATGCTGGACTCAAGCTGAAAAGAGAGGCAAAGAACTGCATGCTAAGAATCTTCCAGCTTTGTAGAGATTTCCACAATGAAGATATAAAAGTGCCAAGCTTTATAACTTATTGCAGACACACTGATATTATCACCTCTTCTCATACTCTTGGAAATGTCTGAAATGGAAGATGAACAGAGTGTTCTGCCAAAATATGATTTTGTATTCCCAATCTGTAAATCTACTGAACTTGCCCCATTGTTATAGTGTTTCAGCAGACTGAACTGCACACATACAACCTAAGCTTCGACTGTGCATACACCAGTGACCTGAAGGAACCCAAAATTAAGATCATCCCTGTCTCTTCCACATATCCTGAGTAAGTGTTTGTGTTCATACTTCAGAATGCAGCATGAGCATGCCTATTAGAAGAAAATTCTTGGTAAAACTAAAATCAGCTCCAGTTCCAACTGCACACTAGCCAAGCTAAAGGAAATGAAGGAAAAGAACATCACTCTCAGGGTTTTTTAAAATGGGAAAAGAAAGCATCTGAAAACCTTTGTCTTCCTCAGTCTTCTGGAAGGAGATACAGATCACAGCTCTGATTTCCCCAGAGATGCATTTGTACTTTTGTCTGGCTCCATTTACCTGAGGGACTGGCTGATGCCAGGACTCTGACTCATGGAAAGGCAGGGCTGTGGTGGCAATGTTACTCTCTTCCACTTGTGCTGGGAGACTCAGACTCTTGCTAAACAGGTGTGCTGCTTTTGGCTGGGTGGAGTTAACTTCACCGTGGCTAGTACAGGGCTGTATTTTGGATTTGTGCTGAACACAGGGTTGATAATATGGAGATGTTTTTGTTACTGCTGAGCAGAACTTACACAGAGCCAAGGCCTTTTCTGCTTTTTGTATTGCCATGCGGGCAAGGAAGTTGGGTGTGCATGGGAGATTGAGGGGAGACACAGCTGGGACAGGTGACCCAAACTGACCAAAGGGATATTCCATTCCATATGACATCATTCTCGGTATATAATGTGGTGGGAGACATTTGGAGGAAGAGGGGGCATTTGGAGTGGTGATGTTTGTCTTCCCAAATAACCATTACACGTGACAGGGCCCTGCTCCCCTGGAGATGGCTTCAGCCTCCTGCCCGGTGGGAAGCAGTGAATGAATTCCTTGTTTTGTTTTGCTTGTGTGTGTGGCTTTTGCTTTTCCTATTAAACTGTCTTTATATCAATCTATGAGTTTTTCTAGCTTTTACCCTTCCAATTTTCTCCCCTATTCTACTGGTGGGGCAGTGAGCAAGTGGCTGTGTGGTGTTTGGTGGCTGGTTGGGGTTGGACCACAACAATGGTCCCAGCATGTTCCCTATACCCATTCCCTAGATAAGGCAGCAGAAGGGACTCTGTGCCTATCCCTGAGGTTCAGAGTCATGGATATTGGTGCAAACTCACTGATGCATGTCCTGCTTTCCAGTCTTAGCTATGAAGACAGAAACTCTTGCAAAAGAGAACGACAGACTTGTGAAGAACAAGATGCTTAAGGCTGGATTCATCAAACTACATGTGCTACAGCCTGCAGAGAGCTGTCCTTCAGTTCCACATTCCCATCCCCAAAACAATCATGGGGGAAGACTGCTACATGTTAAGTGGTCTGACTTGAAGAAGATACAGGTAAACATCTGAGACCACAGCATGTCTCAGTAATAAGCACCATCCAGTAACACCCAAATCTCATATGTTCAAACAGTGGCTGCATAGCGAGATAAAAAAATTTAGGACCTGAATGCTGTGCTGGTATACCAGGACATATAGTGATATACAGAACAATCATAGATTAACTTTTACTTGCACTTGGGACATATCTGCACTGGGGGGGAGGAATGCAGCATAGAAATCCAATGCTTCTAGTTCCACATGGTATGTGGCTGTGCTGTACAGAGGAGCTCAACTTGGAAGGATGTACAGCTTCAGCACTAGCTTGGTGAGCTTAGATGCAGCACAGGTGCAAAACCAGCTCAGATTCAGTCCAGGTGTCCCTTGAGCATGCTGCAAATACACCTGTACATAATTGATTCATCTCTTGACCACACAGTACTCTTACAATTACAGGTAAACTGTTTTTTCTCCATTTCAGGCCAGGGAAAGCAAAGGACAGAAAATTAAAGGACTTGCCTTGTAGTCCCACACCAGATATAGAACAGAGCTGAAGAGAAAAACTCAGGTATTCTGACTTAATTTGCTCTTAGCATAGCTGCCTATCTGCCCAAAATACTCCCATGGCAGTTTGCCTGCAGTAACATGGCTCTGGGAATTCCTGCCAGGGACCTCTGCCAGCAAACCACTGGTCATTTAAAAAATAAGAAGCTGTGTCTTGCTTAAGGCATCAGACATAGGTTTTCTAGAGTGACTCAGGACGTGGGTAATTTAACTGCATTTGCACAAGGAACACACTGTAGACATGGTATCCTCATCTTCCTTGAGCAAAAAAACACCCACTCCTCATATAGTCTGAGAATAAAGAAAACCCTGGGCTCCATCACAGAAAAGACAGGATTTACTACAAGAAATTTGCAGGTTTAAGAGCTGGCCTGTAAGTATCAAACTGAGCAGTTAAACTGGCATTTCACTATGATCAACATTATTTTATTAAAGACAGAAAACTTGACACTGCATTTTTTACTTCTAGTCCAAGGTACTAGAATTGGAGATTCTTAAGGGACTTTGACCAAATGGTGAGTTTTGAACAGATGTTCAACTGTTATCCACGCTCTTTTCAGTTTTTATCAATTTGAGCTAGGCTAATATTTCAAATTGAAGCATACTTAGGCATAATCAGTAAATGCTTTAAGACTAAAACCTTTAGGAAAAATAAAAGAGAACTGAAGTGCCTTTCATCTGCTACCTACATGTATTCAATCTGTTTTAATGTCAACAACTCTGCAGAAAGACAAGTGCTAGAAGAACGAACTTCCTAAAAGAAAATTTGTAAGATAATGTCATCACGCTGAAACTGAAGCCACTTATTAAAAACGAAAGAAAATACCTCCCACATCACGACCATTCTAGAGCAGGCTAACTTCTGCCCCAGATGACATTTTATGCAACACATTTGAAAATTATTCATTTCCCTCTGTTATCCTATCATAAGCCAGCAGGAAAAAAAAGAAACAAAACACCAACACCAATTGTTTTACTTTATTCAATATGACATTTTTAAGTACATTTAAATTCTAATTGCAAAAGCAAAAGTGCCGATATGATAAATAATTTTAGTAACTTGTATTTTTGTAAGAAGCAATGGATGTAATTTTGAAAACTTATTAATGGTCTTTGTTTTATCCAGGGTAAGAGAAAGGAGCAGAAGCCACTGCCAAACTATGTGCCTGTGTTCTCAAGTCAAGTTCTCAACTTGACCAACCAAACTATAGGCAGTGAAATGAAGACTGAGCTTGGCAGGGCTCTGGTAAATACAGATTACTTCTATAGCAGTGGAGCATGAAAGCAGAAATGAGGGTGAGCTCCCACTTTCCTAGTGGTTCAGTAACAATATAGCAGGAACAAAGCAAATTGAATGGTTCTAGCCAACACCCAGCTTTCCTGGAGAGATCAATACTACTCGTGTGGATTTTCTTTCAAGGACAAAAATGGATGTTGTTCAACAATGCTGTAGGAGACAATTCTCTTCATATTTGGGGTGACTGGGCCATATACAGACAGTTAGTACTACAGACCTCATCCATCTTCCCATGCAAATCTACAGTAAGGTGCCACTAACATTAGAATGAACAAGACTACAAACAAAAGGCAATTTCATGTAGTTAGCCAAGGATTCATCAGCTTCTGTCATCTGCATGCTTAAGCTTGCTCTAAAGAATATTTTAAGGCATGGGAGACATGTTCTGTGCTTTTCACCCCTCCCTGCTGAGGGAGGGAGACCAAATTCTTCTCCCACTAGTTTTCTTTTTTGTTTCTTTAGATTTGCTGCTCTCAAATTCCCTTCTCTTACTCTTTTTTTTTTCTGGTTTAGCTGATGGAAACTCATTGACAAGGAAGCAGGCTTTCACATTTTTCTCTGAAGGCGTGTTGGCTCAGCAACCTGTCTTACACCCTCGGGATTGTCAACCTTGAATTTAACAGGTTCATAGTTCCTTAAAATCTGTAGTTGCCCAGGGAAACCATCATCAAGCCAAAGCGATGCAAAACCAAAAGTCTGTTCACTAGTACCTCTTCATTGCATAGGTGCAAACTTTATGGCCTGTTGTTCTGTAGAGAAAAATCAGCAAGCAGCAGAGCACGGAGAGCGTACACACAACATCTGCCTTTTGAACTGTGCATAGCCTCAGTTCTAGGTGGAACTTAGCATCCTCATGCTCAGTCCTAGGTGGAACTTAACACAGAAGCCATTAGCATTGCCTTGACACAACAGGCTGCAATCTGTCACCAGGCTGAGGTGGAGATGAATGCACTTATGTTTTGCAATTAAAGCGATTTCCTTTTATGATTAGACTTCAGCAGCAGAAGGCAGTCCAGAGGCACAAGATGTGACTGATCACAATGACCAGTGTGATCCAAGTGGTCTCTGGAAAGAAAACGGGCATTGTAGAAGAGCCAAATTCCACTCACTGAAGTTGCAACACCAAGTGGTTCTTCTCCTGTCTTCCTCAACACAGTGAGAACTGGAGGATGAAGGCTTTTGAGATGACAGCTAAGTTACCTAAAGTAAGAAGACCACATCATGCAATCAGCCCAGGTGAGAAGGACTGATTCCGCTTGGCACATTGTGATGGACAACTGAGTTCAGACAGACCAAATGGGAACCTACTTTTTAAACCAGACACCTTGTTCTGCTAAAATGCTTTCTCCTCTGTCCTGTGAGCAGAAAACTGCACCAGGAAATCAGTTCTTATCACACATTGGAAGCGTGAGAGGAGAGAGCAGATCAAGACTGTCCTTGTCCATGTGCTGTCCAGAGCTTCTTCCAAAAACTGCACATGCCACTCAGAGGTTATGCATAATACTGAAAGTCATTACACTTGCAATGTAGTCAATTACATTGAGACATACTGAGCAGCTGCAAGTCTTTCTATGGGTCACAAACTCAGCACTGAGTGGTGGATGTTAAGTATCTGTCAAGCTCAAGCTCCTACTCGTGTAAGAACATTTTAATTGTAAAGCACGGGGATTTTGTTTTTCAGTATGAAAGCATACAGAGCTCTACATTTCCTAACCTCCAGATGGCACTCACTCCACATCAAGTAATCCACCAAAAAGGACACTAAGGCAGTGTTACACAATTCTTTTTTAATTTCAAGGGACGTTAAATAATTCCAGATTCTTGACTCTGCTTACTGTGTGTGAAACCAGAGAATCCCTCTCCCAGAGAGTTCCTGCAAACTGGAGGATATGGGAAAGAGGATAGTCTAAGCAGTGCAAGATTTAATCCTCCCACTTTACTTAGCACTGCATTGTTTCAGCTGAAGCATTTCTACTAGTTTTGGGCAAGATCTTCCATGTCTTACCCTAAAGATGTGGGCCACTAAGCAGAGTCTAAAGAAGCAGTGATGGCAACTAGAGTATGGGAAGATAAGAAACTCTGATGTCTACAGACATTTATCCAAACTCGAAAAATGTCTCAACATTGTTCTTTTGTGTAAACCACAAGGTGTGAAAAAGGGAGTCTAGGTGTTGCTGGCATTTGATTTTTTGCCACACTGGTTGTTCGTGGGTTTGCTGCATGACCACCATGGCAGGGACACATATGTAAGGAACAAGGTCAAAAATAGACACAGCGATGAAGATGCTCAATGGAGGAAGGCTGCTCACAGAGACCCCCCGAAGACCATCCAGCACACATACTGTTACATAACTAGAGGGCAGGACTATGCAAAACCATCATGACTGATTGGAGGAAAGAGGTGGAAAATTCCAGAAACAGGGTAGGGCAAAGACAATAAATAGCAAGCGGCCCATCTTTTCACTGGAAGTTTCTTCCTCTGAACAATGACTGGACCTGCAGGAATCTGTGGTGGTAACTTTCATTTGCAACACTCCCTACTTCTGCTACACTTCCTTGCACAGGGCACTTTAGGCCACGAAATCACAACTGGAAAGTCTGTAGGAACTCCTGAAGTGGAGCCAAAGTATGTAAGGATTTTTGGCTTAACCATGGAAGTGTCCAACCCTGGAAAATGTAGCTCTGTGCCTTGTTGCAAGATCACAGCAACCCACACCTGTACTGAGTTTTTTGATGTTCAATTGAGTTAATACCTTGACTTTATGATCAAGTTAATTGAAATGACTGTAAAATACTAGTGGGCAACAACCAGATAGGAGCAGCTCTGTTCACCCACAAAACTGCAGTTCATTTCCATTTCCTGTTGAAATCAATAGTAACTCTTAAGCATTTTGACGTCTTAATGACTAAAGGGAAAATTACTGGTTTAGAGAATCAAAGTTTCCCACAGTGGAATAGATCAGATAATCTGTGTGATATGCGAACATTGTGTTGAACTGGTTAAATTATTACACTTTCCCTGAAAATGCAAATTATTTTATGCTGCTACAGTTAATTCTCCTCTGGTACCCAGCATTACATTTCTGAAGTTAGTTGACTTTCCAAAGTTAAGAGGCTCCCCAGGAATGTTGTCACAGCACCAATCCTGACAGAGTTCAAGAAGTGTTTGGACAATGCTCTCAGGCACACGGTGTGATTCTTGGTGATGTCCTGTGCAGGGCCAGGAGTTGGACTCGATGATCTTCATGGGTCCTTTCCAACTCTGAATATTCTGTGATTCTGTGAAATTAGTTTGGATCTCTCTACCATGTACAGCAACCTTCAGAAAAGACCTTTTGGGAATATCCGGAGTCCTAATCAAAACTGCTTCAGCACCAGCAAGTAGAAGGAAGCAAACAGATATTTTCTAGACTCCAATTCCATCCCAAGTTTAACAGTCATTTTTCTTTTACCATAATTAACTTTGCCAACTAATCCTTATTTACATAAGCAGAGTCTCTTAGAAAGATTGGGTGAGATTATAACAGTAGTGAAATCTGTAAATAACCAGTGGACATTCCATTTATTAGAGATCATGTAGACATAAAACTGTGGTAAGTCACTTGCAAAGCATTTGTATGATGTATCACTTGTGCTTCAGTTTTATAAGCATTTTTCCCTTTTGCTGCCAGATCTCAAACAAGGGATTATCCATGTTTAGACAATTCATTTTCTGTATTTCTTTCAGTTAAAGAGCACAAGTGGGTAGCTGTATTGATTTAGTTCTTCCCCTAGATATACACTTCTCTCTCTGCTAGATATTTGAGGATTGCTAATATTAATTGTACCTCAGTGCACAGGTGTTTCCAGTGCCTGCAGATGTTTTGTGTTCTCATTTTCAGTTCTATTTAAAATAGAAAAGTGTGAAATACATATTTTCACAAAACATAACATACATAAATTTATATAAATCTGTATTTCTCGTGCTTTTAGAACAGTCTTTGTATATAATTCCCAGACAGCACCTTAACTATAAAGTTTTGTTTTATAAGATCAGTGACGACTGTAAATCCAGTTGTGTTTCTTAGAAACTGTATTTAAATCTGTTTCTTGACCTCTAGATTACACTAAAGTAACAAAATAATTAAATGGGTTTTCCTACAAAGAAGGTCTCGTCACGATATGAAAACCACTGCACAAACAGTAAGATTCTTAGAACAGGGAAGGGCAAGGATGTTACATATGAACATTAGATGGACAATACTGCTAGTCCAGGCATCATATGTATGTATCCTGCCCAGACAGAAACCAGTAAACCTTTTCTAAAGCAGGATGTCTCTTTTAAAAACTCTACTTGCAATTCTGAATCCATGTCATATATGCTTTTCCCCCCTGAGAGATTTTGTTTTGATGAACTCCTTGAAACACAGATAGGTCTCTAAGAAACTCAAGATTTCTGCCAAAGGCTGAAGAGGCACTTGCACAGCCCTGCTCATAGCCCTCTTCTGTCACAGGGCATAGATACCACAGACTAACTTCAGCTTGTGAACTTCTCAAAGCCCCTCTGAGAAGCTGTATGTATCTCTGTATCCACAAAAGCACCAGTACTTAGAAACAGAATTCCAAATATCTGGGTTTACAGCCTCACCTCACCACAGGGCCTTTATGCCAGGTTGATGGAGCAAAACCACTGCAAATGTCTCATCAGCCAGGAGATGGCCAGAGCAGTCTCAGCTGGCATACACTGATTAATAAATTGCATCAAGAAGTAATCTGCAAATATAGTAGCACAATAACTATAAAATGAGATTTGTTTTCATTCTATGATGTGATCACTTCAAACTATGTGTCCATTTTGTCCATTTACTAATGACCAATTATCCTCACAGGACATACTCCATATGATCCGTGAATTAACAAATGTGTTCATGCAGTAACTCTTATGTCAACTGCAGGTAATGCTGAGAAAGATAAACAAGCCAAACTAATGATGTAGCATAGAACCATCTGCAACTATCACAATGCTTTTTTAGCAGTTACACCATTATGCATCTTTAAAGCCAAATAGACTGAAAACACAGTGTTTATATCTACTTTTCTACTGCAGAACTTAACAGAATGCTGACACATTGCTAGCACTGTATTACCACAGGGACACTCAATTGCTTTTCAGAGAAAAACATAAAAGCCACAGAGTGAAACCAGCATCTGACAGTGTTTCAGACCCGGTGAGATGATGTTCTACTTTGCTGGAACAAGTGTGATTATACCGTAGCTCCCGTCAGTGCTGGCAGATCCATCTCTATGCTCTGGGAGAATCTTAAGACCTTTAGCAAAAATGCAGGAGGCATCACACACCAAGACCTTAGCAAGGGCTGCCATTGCATACTCACACTCTCAACTCTTACTGGAGCCTTTTCTTTGAGTAAGTCACATGTGAGCATGGATCTAGAACAACTGCAGTTCCAGATCCAAAAGCTACAGCTCAACCTCCTCTCTGGGCTGCAAGTTCTATGTAGATTTTCTAAAAGGGACAATGCCAAATTTAATATGAAAATCAATTTAAGGAGTCTGGTACAAACTAGTTAGCATATTTTCCTTTGCTAGGTTTTTGGGTTAGGTTTTTAAATGTATTTGGTACTCTAGGCTCTTTCTTTCAGTACTACTTTTTAGCTAATCATATTATTTTATATAATATACTGTTACCCAGAATGGCTTTCAGACCTTCTCTTAATGGAATAAAACATTTCACAGAGCAAACACTGAGTCAACGGGGCTTGGGCTTTTTTGCTTACAGTCCTTTCATTCAATTTGTTATGCTTCTGTTCAGCCTAACATCAAGTAAACCTTATATAAATAAGGCCATGTTTTGAGTTTGCCACAAATATATATAAAATACTGCACGCAAAACCAACACATGCAACCTCCAATGTTTCTTTTATACTGCTGTCATGCATACTTGTACAATGTATCCTCAAACATGAAGCACACAAGGACCCACTGGACTTCTTTACTGAGAGGAGGTCCTTCAAATCAGAGTGGAAGCAGTGCCATTCTGCCATGGAAATAACCTCCATCCTCATGGTGAGCTTTTGTGACAACTCTGCATCAGTCTACTACTCAATAGTAAAGCTCCCAGTCCTTGGGCACCACAAGTGTTCAGCAAATACAACCAAAGACAAAGAGTAGCTAGAATCACAGTCATCCTTTCTTATTTTAAGTCTTGATAATTTTTACCTTGTTTTTATCTTGAAGCCACCAGTGGCAGAATGGGGCCTCAAATATGCAATTTGCATAAAGACAAAAATAGAGGAAATCACAGTTATGTTGGCCAGAAGGGACCTCTGGAGGCCTCTAGGCCAATCCCTTGCTCAAAGCAAGGAAAAGACTGATGTTAGTTACACCAGGTTGCTCAGGACCTTTCCCTGCTGAGTTGTCAAAATCTCCAGATGGAGATTCCAGAGCCTCTCTAGGCCACTGTTCCAGTATTCAGTGTTCAACCCCATCCTCTCATGCCTGGGTAGGTCATATCTGCTTCCATCTTCCCAACGCTCCCTTTTTGTGTTTGAGTTCATACAAGCACTGCCAGATAAACCAAGCTGTTCCTCTGCCACACCTGCCTGAATTCCAGGTCACCGGACAAGGTAGTTTTCCTGCTATGAGTATGTTCTCTTTGAGTACCAATGCACCCTCCAGGTCTCCATTGCCACAATGGCATTTTCCTGAGAGTTCCTGACAGACCAGTTTCCTGAACAAGACAAATTCTGTTCTTCTGAAGCCAGAATCTTTATCCTGCTATTTGTCTTCCTTATTTTCATTGGAGTCTTAATTCTGAGGTCCTGGAGTCACTAACGCCAAGGCTGCCCTTGACCTGTACATTGCCTTCTTGTTCCTTCTTTGTTTCTGAGTAACAAATCTAGCATCTGGGTCAAAAAAAGAATGTTCTTGATGCTCCACAAAAATTGGTTGGACTGCTTTTACCCCACCAGGTGCTGCTCCAGATGTCAGAGGAATTTTATTTTCCAAAGCAGCCTGTGCCTACGACTGTGAACTTCCTTCTAGTTACTTAAGGCTTCATCTGCTTCCTCTTCCTGATCAGTCAATTTATAGCAGGTGCCCCCACAATGTTCCCGATGCTGGTCTCACCAATCCTGATCCCTCAGCTATCAGTTGGCTCAGTGCTTACTCCAAGCAGAGGAAAGTTCCAGGCAAAGACCCTGTGTGGAACACAACTTCCACTCATTTCCCTGCCTGCTTTTCCAAAAGAGCTTGACTCCTTCCATCACAGCACTCACCACGTGCTGTGCCACCCTGTTGCCGTGATCCCAAAGAGGTCACAGCTCTGCAACTGTGCTGATACTTCTAATTCCTCTAGTAGAATTCTTTCCCAGGCTGTATGTGTTGATACACTGTATTCATGTTCCCTTCCCAGGGCAGACAAGCGAGCCTCCTGCGGCCTGTTGCCCCTGGCCAGCTCTGTCCACCCCCAGCCTTCCTCCACACGTCTCCTGGGGGTTGTCTCTATCCCCACAGGTTCCTCAGTTGTGGAACCTCTTTATTTTAACTAAAACCACCAACTATCCATAACACTAATTATTCCCTGTTAGCATGGTAGGCTGTGGAAATAACCTGCAAGAGAGCACTTTCTGTATTCCTTGCAAATCCACAAAATTTAAGGTGTTATTTTATTCAAAAACTCAGTTATGATAAGCCAACACTACTACTAGAAAAAGAATTCTGGTTTGGCTTTCTGTGTTTGGTTACCACAGGAAGATTATTTTCCTTCTCTGTTTTAGGAATCAACACATCATTCCCATATACATGTGCAGCAGTGTTAAACCACTGCCCATGTGCTGCAGGTCAGCCAATCTGCGCTGGAGACAAATGTTATAATTTTATTCACCGAACTGTAATTTCAAGTGGTTCTGCATTCTGCTGCAACTTAACAAGTAACTACGTCTGAAATCTGATATAAAACTACATAATTCAGACAGAATAGGAAGAATCTCTTACACTCTTCATAGAGTTTCTGTTGTAAGCTTGAAGAGGGCTGCCCAGCACTGCAGTGCCTGTTCCTTCTGCCGCTACTTAAGAGGCCAGTGAGCAGAGCTGGAGCAGGATCATTACACACACAGGGCAGGGGAAGGATGGTAAATCATTTTGCTTAACTGACTGCTTGCAGTGCAAAGCAGGATGTGATTTTTTAAAAGGTGAGATGCTGACTAAAGCTAAATATTTAGTGTCTTATTAAATATAAAACCAGTCGAACAAAAATGTGCTACGCACCTGCTTAATGGTTTGAAGTCAGTTCAGCTTCTTGAGTACTCTAGTGAGGTACAAGGCAGTGCACATTATTGGCAATTTTACAGCAATTTTTTGGATCAGCATCCACACAGTAGTGCAGATACACAACTTCTACCTTAAATATTCTCTATTCTCAGATTATCTGAAGCAACAGACACATCTACACCTCAGACTTAATTTTAAATGAGGTTACTTCATCTTGTGTGATGGATTCCTCAACTCTTTTTCAGGCACATAATACTCCCATAAAGCTGAGAACTCAGTTTACAAGAAAATCATGGCACAATTTTTATTTCAAGGTAAATTCAAATTTTCTCTTCTTCTTTTAGAGTTTACTGTCTTTGAAAAGCTTGATTTGTCACATATTATCAAAAATAGCAGAAAAAACCAATTATTTTCAAGAAGACCTGAAACCAAGCTGTTTTAAGAACTATTAGCCATACTGAAATACGACTTTTATTACAATCAAAATGAAACAGTGTTATTCCTGCAAATAACCCCTCATGTTAAAGCAACTATACTCTAGGCGAGACTGAATCAAAGGTGTGGGTTTGACACTCGTTGTAGTCTTGGCCATATGCAGGCAGGAAAGAGCCAGGATTCTGTACGTGTGTGATCAGTACAAATGCATATTCCTTGGACAACTGTTCTTGTTTAGTTCTCACAAGCTGGTAAGTACAAAAGCTCTAAAATCCATGCCTTACTATTTTTGTACGGAACTGTGTATGGTGGGTAGGTGTATGTTCCGGGGAAGCTGCTCCATCTCCAACAATCTGACAAGTCCTGCATTCAGGAACTTTTCATTTGGCTGAACCTTTTTTTTGCCCCGTAAAAATGAAAAGTGCTGCTGCCAGAACTATGCCACCCCCGCTGCAGGAGTTAGTTCCCCAGTGATCCAAACTGCGTGACCTGAAAAGCACAGGCGCTGGAGCACTCGATTGCCCACTCTCGGGGGAGAAAACCCAGGTCCAGCTACAGCTCCACACGGAGCTCCAGAGCGAGCACGGCCCATGCCAACCGCTG
>NW_008675197.1:0-2496 GCF_000695815.1 Acanthisitta chloris
TCACTCAATTCCCTCTTCCAGATCACTTATAAAGACGTTAAACAGTACTGGCCCCAGTACAGATCCCTGCTGCCAGCTTGATGTAACTCCATTCCCCACCACTCTCTGGGTCTGGCCAGTTTTTTCCCAGTGACTAGTGCACTTGTACAAACCACGAGCTGCCAATTTCTTCCGGAGAATACTGTGGGAAACAGTGTCAAAGGCTTTACTAAAGTCCATGCAGACAACATCTGCAGCCTTTCCCTCATCCACTAAGCAGGTCACCCTGTCACAGAAGAAGATCAGGTAGATCAGGCAGGACCTGCTTATCACAAACCCATGGTGGCTGGGCCTGATCCCCTGGTTGCCCTGTGCAGACAACATCTGCAGCCTTTCCCTCATCCACTAAGCAGGTCACCCTGTCACAGAAGAAGATCAGGTAGATCAGGCAGGACCTGCTTATCACAAACCCATGGTGGCTGGGCCTGATCCCCTGGTTGCCCTGAATGTGCCAACGAACCTTAAAGCTTAGTTTGCTTAGTTCTGCTTTCTGTGGTCTTCTGCTACCTCTGCCTGTTCTTTGGTTTTTAAATAAATGTCATCAGATGAAACTTTTCCTAAATTTTTCTCTTTATTTAGCTGAGGGCCATCATGACAGTGCTCTTACCCATGTTCTGTATACCATCATAGCTTTCCTGGGTGTTGCAGATCACAAGGTAAATAACTTGTATTCTAGTAGGTTTAATATTTTTCTAACTTCTGTAGGTAAGAATTTCACCATCTCAGAGCTAATCCAAGCCTAAGTCAAAACCAAAGAGCTGAACATCCCCAGTGGAACTGAACCAGCATTCTAATTTTTACATCCTGATTGGAGTATAAACAGCTTTGACACAGCATCCCAAACCTTATAAGATTCAACATGTATAACTTATTGATAAGGACTTTGCTGTGATGCATAACATAAAAGGACTCATCAAAATTGCCATGAAGTATTCTGCCATCAGTGTTCTGGTTGTTCATAATGCTTCGCATACAAGCAATTTCTTGCTCATTTTTGGGGCCTGTGTTTTGTTGCTGCTTCTGTATATTTCCTCAGTCTTTCCTTTACATTAGACATTTGTATTTGAAGACACAGACTCTTGATGCTCCTCAGCAGTAGAGTCCCATTGTAATTGGTGCTGTGAGTAACTGAGTATCATAATCTCACTGTACAGGCTTGGCCTGGCTGATGGAGTTGTTCTCTTAGCTTAGTCTTGCTGCTTAAAGTGGCTGCATTGAGGAGTAAAACAGGGGAAAAAAACCCAATACTGAGCAGCTGAGAAAGTATTCATATAAAAATGACATGTTAGGCTGGTTTACAGTGCAGGAGGCAGGAGTGATCTCAGGGAGATGAGATGCTCTGTGTATGTATCTTGTGATTCATCTTGTGAAAGAAAATGTTGTGAAGAAATGTGATATGGTGTGATTAAAGGTAAGTGGATGAACAGGTTATGAAGGGCTTAGGGGACAAGGTGATGTGACCCTTTGGGGGTTGATGGATGCTGTCAACATGTTTTTGATAGTGGAACAAGCTTTGTGTGATTTTTCTTCTTCCTTCTGCTGTTCACTACCATTTTGCTACTGTTTCTTGCTCATTAACACCATTGATAGTTCTAAAATTCAAATCATATTAGGTTGTTGTGAATACTGCTAAGTATAACCACGTGTGCTAATGTTACTGTTTTTAGCTAGAGTAACAACTACAGGAAACATCCTGTCTCTGAATTTTGTTGCCAAGTTAAGGAAAGCACAATAATCTTTCCTCCGTGTAAGTGTAACTGTGGAGTGATGTTTTTGGCTCTCAAGACATGCTGACAGGATGTTATGTTTGCAGGGAGGAGTGCTGCTCCTGGTGCTGGCACTGTGCTGTAAGGTTGGTTTTCACATGGCTTCCCGGAAACTATCTGTAGATGTAGGTGGAGCCAAGCGTCTCCAAGCTCTGTCTCATCTCGTTTCCGTCCTTCTGTTGTGCCCATGGGTCATTGTCCTCTCTCTGACAACAGAGGTAAGACAATAAGCACAAAGATAAACCCTTTTTTGTGATGCTTCTGCTTGCAAAGTGCCGTTTTTATCTTCCCTTTAAAATGCCTCTAAGATTAGCAAAGCTGTTTTATTTGTTTTGGTAGTAAGCTCTGTTTGAAAGGTTTCCTTTGTGGTTTTTTTCTTCTCTATTGTGATTTATATCTGTGCAATACCTTAATTTCCTGTTTTATGTGATAATTTTTATTTCATCTTCCTAGCTCAGATATTACATCTTGGGTTCGTCTACTAACGTTGCACAGGCATTAATGACTTTTATCACAGGGTTGACCTGCCTGGTGGGGTTGTTTTATTATCACAGAATCACAGATTCAGCCAGATTGGAAAAGACCTCAAAGATCATTGAGTCCAACCCTACTGTCGTTACTAGACCATGGCACTAAGTGCCACATCCAGTCTCCTCTTGAAAACCTCCAGGGATGGTGAATCCACCACCTC
>NW_008675197.1:2670-6694 GCF_000695815.1 Acanthisitta chloris
AGGGCGATAAGGTCTCCCCTGAGCCTCCTCTTCTCCAGGCTGAACACCCCCAGCTCCCTCAGCCTCTGCTTATGGCACTTGTGCTCGAGTCCCTTCACCAGCCTCGTTGCTCTTCTCTGCACCTGCTCCAGCACCTCAATGTCCCTCCTCAACTGAGGGGCCCAGAACTGAGCACAGGATTCAAGGTGTGGCCTCACCAGTGCTGAGTACAGGGGCAGAATCACCTCCCTGGTCCTGCTGACCTGATCCAGACCAGGATGCCATTGGCCTTCTTGGCCTCCTGAGCACACTGCTGGCTCATGTTCAACTTCCTGTTAGCTTAGTCTTGCTGCTAAAGTGGCTGCATTGAGGACTAAAGCAGGAAAAAAAACAATATGGAGCAGCTGAGAAGGTGTTGATATAAGAGTAAACCACACCTGCATGGACAGGGAGAGTAGTGCATTGCCAGCATGACATATGCATTGCTTTTTAGTGCATGTAAGTATTTAAAATAAGGTACTGTAGTGCATATTAGAGATATGTGTCTTTCTATATGTGTAATGTTGGTTTTATATGAAAGTGTAGAAGTGTTTATGTTTTGATGGATTACTGAAAACATTTGTAATTAAAGCAAATTAATGATGTATAATGCAATCACATCTAATAGTAAACAGCGCTGTTTGAAATGTGGTTTCTCATTGCAGAGCAAAGTAGAGTCTTGGTCTTCTCTCATCATGCCCTTCATAACAGTCATCTTTTTTGTTGTGATCCTGGACTTCTACGTGGAGTCCATATGCTCTGTGAAGATGGAAGCTTCCACGTGCGCTCGATACGGATCCTTCCTTGTTTTCATCAGTGCACTGCTGTTTGGAAACTTCTGGACACATCCAATAACAGACCAACTTCGAGCTATGAACAAGCCACCACACCATGAAAGCACAGAGCATGTTCTTTCTGGAGGGGTGGTAGTGAGTGCTGTCTTCTTCATTTTGTGTACGTATTCTTCTCAAGAGTCTAAACAATCTCTTGTCCATGTGACTGGGAAAGCAGGCAGAAAATTGAGGTGTGCAGAATTCTTTTGGATAAGAGGGCCTGTAGATCTGTGCTCTTTTACTGTCTGTCTACGAAAAGGAAGGTAATAGATCTGTTCCGTTGTGGAAGTGATGATGTAATCTTACAAAGCAATGGGATCTAATGGTAAACCTCAAGATGAAGTTGACAATCACTTTGCTGCCTGTAAATTTCATGTAAACTTTGATTGCTGATTAAGCACATGATGAAATAGCTGTGGAGCTTAGAAACAAGCAACAAAAACTTCAATACTTCCTTTGCAGCTGCCAATATCCTGTCCTCCCCCTCCAGGAAAGGGCAGAAGGGTACCCTTATTGGCTATTCCCCTGAAGGCACTCCTCTCTATAACTTCATGGGTGATGCACTACAGCAGAGCTCTCAGTCATTGCCCAGGTTTATTAAAGAGTCTCTGAAACAGATCCTTGAGGAGTATGATTCTAGGCAGATCTTCTATTTCTTGTGCCTAAATCTGGTAAGTGCATGTTTTCTTCTCTTCAAACCCAGTCACAGTAGTGCATACATAGTATGTATATATAAGAATAGTTATCACTCCATGAATTAACAATCAGTTGTTTTTAAAGTGACTTGTGACAGAGTAGTTTCATTATGGGGGGTGTTAAAACAGAAGATCCTTAAGCTAATCTTACGGTAAGTGGCAAGTCCCTATGATGTGTTGTCACACTGCAGCACTGGTTCTGTATGTAGCTGTTACTAAACACTGGTCTGATGGTAAATTCAAGGTTGAGATATGTCAATGTTGCCAGCAGATAAGCTGAAGCTGATAAGGCCTTCAAGGATGACGATGACAAAATAGGTGTTGGATCGATCAGGGTAACTTTAGAGTTGACTGGATTTGTTTCTGACTTCTCTTGATTAGGAAAAGATGGTGCAATAAGCAAGATTGGTAGAACCTCATCTGCAAAGATCCCTCTTCATTCCTTGGCAATTACTCAAGAAAATAAGGGAAGAAACTTGAAGTATCCACAATAAACTTAAGGAATTCCATTATGGAATATGAAAGATGAGAAAAGGTTTTAGGCAGATGGATTAATACTAGTAAATTGTAAGGGAATATGTATGTAAATGTTTCCTTGTGCACCTTCTCAAAATAAATTCCTAAGAGTTAAACAGTCAAGTTAATGGTGAAGAAAATGTTTACATAATTATAGACTTTTACACTAAAAATGTGTCAGATCAGAGCTCTGGCAGTGTTTAATGAAAAAAGTGCTTACAATTTTGTCTGCAGAATGTTAAAAATTCAAAATTTAGAATTTCTAAACAAAATTATAATTTTCTAATAAATAATAATTTTCTAAATGAAAACCTAAATTTGCTCCTGCAGAGGGTTGTTTTCTTAGGTGTAGGTTCAAAAATATCTCTTCACAGACTTGGACTTCATCATTTTTGTTCCACTGGGGAGAGAAAAAAATGGTTTAGAAATCCCTTGAACAATACCTTCGAAAAATACTGAGTGTTCTGTGAGAAGAAATTTCCTGCTGGATGCCAAAACATTAATAGACAAGGTCATGTTTGAGGAAAAAAATTGAAACTCTTACTTCATTTCAGGCTTTCACTTTTGTGGAGCTATTTTATGGAGTGTGGACCAACAGCCTTGGTCTTATTTCTGATGGATTTCACATGCTTTTTGACTGCTCTGCCTTGGTGATGGGGCTGTTTGCAGCTCTGATGACGAGATGGAAAGCAACTCGTATATTCTCCTATGGGTATGTATATTGGGCTCTTGAAAGGCTGTTTGAACATCACTTGCTCATTCTCACAGTGCCCTGATGTGTTTGGAATGCTTTAACAGTGCATGTTTTTGTGGGTATTTTGCTGTGCCTCTTCTGTTCCATTTGTGCTCATGCTATTCCCTTCTTAGCCCTGAAAAAAAATGTGACTGAAATTTAATTTTCATTTGCCTCTACAAGGTAAAACTTTGTCACTGTGTATATTATTGAGAAGTTGCCTCATTCAGTACATGCATGTATGTCAAACAAAAATAGATGGTAAAAGTCAGTGTTCATTGAGATTGTGCTGAAACAATCAGAATTTATATGGTTAAAATGCATAGCAGTTTAGCAATTTTCAGCCCTGGATGGGCAGTAGATATAAAAAAATGCTTAAATTTTTATTGCTTTATACTATTGGAGTTTGGAGAGTGGCAAACTGGCAACCCCTTGATCAGATGTGAATAACTCAGAAACTGAGGCATGATTTTCTGGCATCGAGGGGAAAAATCATAGCAATCTTAATGTTGTATTAAGTGTATTATAACTTATTTATTATAACTTCGACATTTGTTCAGGGCACACATTCTTCACTCTCAAAAGGACATGTGTTTGCTTTCAGGTATGGACGTGTAGAGATTCTCTCTGGTTTTATTAATGGCCTTTTTCTGATGGTCATTGCTTTCTTTGTCTTCATGGAGTCAGTGGCCAGACTGGTGGATCCTCCAGACATAGACACAAACATGCTCACTGTGAGTTCTGTCATTCTGCTTGAATGTAGTTCTGCAGTTAATGGTTCACACTGACAGAGAGTAGGTTTAGATTAGATAATAGAAAGAAGTTTTTCCCTCTGAGGGTGATGAAGCACTGGCACAGGTTGCCCAGGGAGGCTGTGGCTGTCCCAACCCTGGCAGTGTTCAAAGCCAGGTTGGATGAAGCCTTGAGCAACCTCTTCTGGTGAGAGGTGTCCCTGCCCAGGGCAGGGGGTTGGGACTGGACAGTCTTTGAGGTCCCTTGCAACTCAAACCACGTTGTGATTCTTTGATTCTATCACAATTCATACTCAAGAGATTTAAACTGTGCCTTGATTTTTTAGCATATTATTATTTGAAAGTGCAAACTACATCCAGCTTTAAAATATGAAAATATATAGGGTTGAAGTTATATTATTTATTTAAAATATTAACTATATTATTGAATTCATTTCTGTTAATTTAATTATAACAATTGCAGTGATTTTTTTTTTC
>NW_008675197.1:6766-8272 GCF_000695815.1 Acanthisitta chloris
TTACATTACACCAATGTCAGTTATTGCAGAAAAGATTTTAAAATACTAGACTAGGCTGAAAGTTTAGTCTCTGAGAAGCATCAAAAATCAGCCAGAATCCATAACTTTATGCAGTGTGTCTCTATGGTAATAATGACACTGTGCATAGCCAATCCCAACCACATCTGTGTCTCTCCACCTCCCACGGGGGCTCCCCAATGAATTTTTCAAGATTCCATCCCTTTCTTTAAGATGCAGTAGCTCATTTTCTTCAAATTATTTTTTTGTCATTAGGGAATTCTGCATATCCAAACGTTTAATGATTATGTTTCTGGCTTCACTTGTTTTCTCTCTCGCACACACACACAGATTTTTTGCTCCCCTGCAATTTTCTGCGACAAAGAGGAAGATGTTTATGCAAACACAATTAGGAATGTGCATCGCTGGAATCAAGGCCTGATTTTGATTTTAATAGTTGCTCCATTTTCACTCCTGATCTTGTTTCTTGGTGGTGGGGCGGTAACCTCCTCTGCATGAGCATCGTCTGTATGGCCAAGGGAAGGTGTAGTAACCCCCAAGCAGGACTTGTTGCACTCCTTTAGAGTTAGGAATTACTCTTAATGCTTTGCTACTTTATCAAGTACAGAAAAACAAGCAGATAAAAAGCACAATTCAACCAAAAAAGCAGAAGTTGCTGTCGTGAGTAAAGTACAATCACAGATGACTCTGTGTGTCCTAGGTACAATTGTACAATTTTATTTAGATACTTGGCCAGTGAAAACAAAGCAAAGCTTGTATTCAAACCATATCTCTTTCTGAAAGGAAATAAAATAAAAAGGCCTCTCTTAAAACAAAATTTGGTTCCTTGCCCCGATTTGTGAGTAGCAGGTTTTGCATTTAGGTGGTGTTTATGGGGTGGGGTTTCTGGGAAGGTTGGTGAGAAGTGGATTTTCTGAAAAGGAAAGAAAATTCCTTTGAACCCAGCTTGTGTAGTAAAAGGAGTATGATAAGGATCACATAATATTCTGAGTTGGAAGGGACCCACAAGGATCACTGAGTCCAGCTCATGGCCCTGCACAGGACACCCCCAAGAATCACAGCATGAACATTGTCCAAGCACTCCTTGAGCTCTGTCAGGCTTGGTGTTGTGACCACTGCCCTGGGAGCTGTTCCAGTGCCCAAACACCCTCTGGGGGAAGAACCTTGTCCTGAAATCCAATCTAACCCTCCCCTGACACAATGTCAGGGCATTCCCTTGGGTCCTGTCACTGGTCACAGAGAGCAGAGGTGAGTGCTGCTCCTGCACTGCCCCTTGGGAGGGAGCTGTGTACAGTGATGAGGTCTGTCCTCAGTCTCCTCCCGGCTGAACAGACCAAGTGAGGAATCCATTTTAGAACAATTCTAGTGTTGCTGTCAGTGCTTCCACAGTTTTTCTTAATTAAGTGCACAGCAGTTACCATGTTCTAGATGTGAACACTTGGGAGGATGCAATGAAGTTAAAGAATCATAGAATTTTAGGGATCAGAA
>NW_008675198.1:0-2751 GCF_000695815.1 Acanthisitta chloris
CTCCTGCCCCAGGACTGAGCCAGACTTCATCCACTCCATCTCCAGGAGTGAGCCAGACTTTATCCTCTCCTGCCCCAGGACTGAGCCAGACTTTATCCTCTCCTGCCCCGGGACTGAGCCAGACTTTGTCCCCTCCTGCCCCAGGCGTGAGGCAGACCTAATCCCCTCCTTCCCCAGGACTGAGCCAGATGTGTCCCCTCCATCCCCAGGAGTGAGCCAGATGTGCCCCCTCCATCCCCAGGACAGAGCGGGCCGTGTCCCCTCCAGCGCCCTGAGCAGCAAGCAGGGAATTCCTCCCCGTGCCACGTGTGTCAGGCTGTGCTGCTGGGAGGGAGGAGGAAGGGCAGGAGGTCCTGGGGGTCCATGGCCACCCCTGGCCCTGACCAGCCAGTCCTTCTCTCCGCTACAGATGGCGGCCCAGAGGCAGCGCGCGCTGGCCATCATGTGCAGGGTGTACGTGGGCTCCATCTACTACGAGCTGGGAGAGGACACCATCCGCCAGGCCTTCGCCCCCTTCGGCCCCATCAAGAGCATTGACATGTCCTGGGACTCCGTCACCATGAAGCACAAGGTGGGTGGGGCCCTGGAGCAGCTTGGGGTCAGGAAAGGTCCCTTGGAATGAGATGGGTGTTAAGGTCCTCCAAGCCAAACCATCCTGGGACTTGGAGCAGCCTGGGATGAGGGAAGGTCACTTGGAACAAGATGGATGTTAAGGTCCTCCAAGCCAAACCATCCTGGGTCTTGGAGCAGCCCAGGATGAGGGAGGTTCCCTGTCCATAGGAGATGGGTGTTATGGTATCTCCAAGCCAAACCATCCTGGGGGTCTGTAGTTCCCTGCCCTTGAGGGATGGGTTTGTTCTTCTCTACAAGGCCTTCCTGATGCATCCAGGCCTTATTCCTGGAGATCAGGATGCTTTTAGCTCCTGAGATGAGGTTTGTAGCTGCTGCCCTGCCTGGAGCAGCATTCCATGCTGGAAGCATGGAAAGTGCCAATCAGGCAGCAGCTCTGCGGCCTCTGGCTGTGAGACCTTCAAGGACAGGAGGCTCTGGAGGCAGTGGCCTTGGAAGTGTCTCCAGGCCACTTTCTGCTTCTATGAAGAGCTGCTCCGAGCAAACTCTTCAGGCCACGAGCAGGAGTCTGTGGTGGGAATCAATCCCACAAGTAGGGATCTGGTCCATAGGAGGTCTTGGCTTGGCACAAGGCACAGCCAAAATGGTTCCCAGACATCTCGTCCTTTCCTAGGGCTTTGCCTTTGTGGAATATGAAGTACCTGAAGCTGCCCAGCTGGCCTTGGAGCAGATGAACTCTGTCATGCTGGGGGGAAGGAACATCAAGGTGAGTAGCAAGAGCTGAAGATTCCTAGTTCTTCCTGGGAATGATGGGTTTGTGCCTAGAAATGCTCCTCACACTGCTGTGAGGGGGAAAGTACCTAAGCTTGGTCCCTGATGGACCTTCATGTCCAACCCCTGGAGCACATAGTGGCCCTGGGCCTGCAGGTCACACCTGGGCCTGCCCTGGGGACATGGCACAGGTGTTCCCACCCAAACACAGGGTGGGATCTCCTGAGGGACAAACCTGATGCTCCTGGGTGTTGTGATGCTCATCGAGGCTGTGGGTGCCCCAGGGAGGCTGTGGATGTCCCAATCCTGTCACTGTTCATTCCAGGTTGGATAAACCCTTTGAGCAGCCTGCTCTGGTGGGAGCTGTCCCTGCCCAGGGCAGGAGGTGGCACTGGATGATGCATGCTCTCGTGGGAGGTGTCCCTGCCGAGGGCAGGGGTTGGGTCTAGATGGCCTCTAAGGTCCATTCCAACCCCTTCACATTCTATGATAACATACCATGACATTTGTGGACCACCAGGGTCACCCTTGACACTGTCCATAGCAATTGGGTGGAATGAGATGAGCTTTAAGGTTCTTTCCAACCCAAACCATTCCCGTATTCCATGGTTCATTCATCAAAGCCAGATTGGATAAAGCCTTGAGCAGCCTGCCCTGGTGGGAGGTGTCCCTGCCCACCACACTAATGATCTCTGAGGTCCATCCCAACCCTTTAACACTCCATGAAGCTCTGAAAGGGAGGTGCAGTGGGCCTGGCTGCTCCCCTGGGGTGCTCCATACATTGTCCATGTCCCTGCAGGTGGGGAGGCCCAGCAACATTGGGCAGGCCCAGCCCATCATTGACCAGCTGGCTGAGGAGGCTCGAGCCTTCAACCGCATCTACGTGGCCTCCGTGCACCAGGACCTCTCTGATGATGACATCAAGAGCGTTTTCGAGGCCTTTGGGAAGATCAAATCCTGCACCCTGGCCAGGGACCCAACCACAGGGAAGCACAAAGGCTATGGCTTCATTGGTAAGGCCTTGGCTGGGCTGGGAGCATCCTTGGGGTTGGGTTGGGTTGTCTTGGGTGGGGTTGGCTTGGATTGAGTTGAGTTTAGTTGGGTTGGGTAGGATGGGGCTGGTTAAGGTTGCACTGGATTGAGTTGAATTGTGGTGAGTTGCATGGGTTGGGTTGAGTTGGGTTGGGTTGAGTTGAGTTGGGTTAGTTTGGGTTGGGTTCAGTTGGGTTTGCTACTCTAGTGGAAGAACAGCATTAAGCAGTGGGATGGGAATAAACCTGGAGCAGATTCATGCCTGAGGTTGGGAATATCCTTAATGGCAGCTGGTTCAGCTCAGTCTGGGCTTGGGATGGGAGATGTCACTGCACCAATGTCCTCAGCAGGGCTGGGAGGGTCAGAGGGAGCTGAGGG
>NW_008675199.1:0-6130 GCF_000695815.1 Acanthisitta chloris
CACCCACCATGCCACAGGACTCACCCCAGTGCAAAGACATCCGAGTGCTTGGAGAAGGGCAGCTTGTCCTCCTCTGTGTCCGGGGAGAGCTGGCGGATGATCTCGGGGGCAAGGTGGCACAACCAGCCGTTCTGAATCCGCAGCTTGTTCTCCCGCCTGGCAAAACATGGAGCCGCAGTCGTGGGTACCACAGTGGGGAACATCACCACTGCACCACCAGCAAGCATCCTCCCAGCCCTCCCACCCTTTTCCCAGGGCATTTAAGCCTTGTTTTCCCTACGTCATCCTTGCAAAATCAGGTTTAACCCTACTCTGAGAAATTCCAGCATGGTGGTGCACTCTTGTCCCTGCCAGGCAGCAGGACAAAATCTGGGCACAGGATGGTGGTTGGGGGAGCTTTGGCTCTGCCAGCCTGAAAAATAATGGCCTGAAAAATAGTGTTTTCAGGTGTTTGGCCTCCAAACAGCCCCTCCAGCCCACCTTCATGTCCAAGCCTCTAATGCTATCACCCACAGGAGCAGTCTGGCTTAATATATTAACAGCCCCTCACCTAACCTCAGCTGTCTTTTTTCTACCTCCTCCAGCTCCCCCTACTCAGTATAAATAAATTATGCTCCTTTGGCCAACAGCTGAAGATGATGTTGGCTGCTTCTTCATCTTTTATATCCTCCAGCAGGCACCTGAGATGCAGCACTGGCTTAAAAATGCTCCCTGGGCAGGGAAATGGGCAGGGATTCTCAGTGGTAGCAACACATTGAGCAGCTTGACTGTGAGCCTGAGCCCAAACTTGGCAGCAGGAGGTAACAAAAACTGTCCTGTGTCACACTGGACTGGAGGAGGAAGAGCCTGTTGCTTTGTGTCAGGAATTTCTCCCTGTTTATGCTCTGGAGCCCTCCCAAAGATGGCAATGTGCAGGGGTAGAGGATGGCTGTGGGGTCATCTGTCCTCCTGGGGCTAAAATCCCAGAGCCCAGGGGATGCTATGCAGGCACAGGCATCTCCATCCACCCTGAGGTAGGATGACAACCTCCCACTGCAAATGCTGACTCCTTGGCTGGCTTTTCCCACATGACTGCGTGCACATAATCCATATCCTTTCGTTCACAAAGCCATTCCCATCCCTAAGAATTACCCCTAGGTTTGGCAGTGACTGGAGGAGGAACCTTCTCCCTAGGGAAGGACACTGCTGGTCCAGAGAATCACTGATTAAGCCTCCTTGCCCCCTCTTGGGTCTCAATTGCTCTTTTTCATCCTGCTGCATTGGAGCCACTGTCGCAATCAGCGGCTCCTGTGAGGCATGGACCCTCCAGCCCCAGGAGCTGCAGGCAAGAGCACTTTGGCACAGAGAGGAGGCTTTCAGCTCCCCAGCCAGCTCCCACCAGTCTCCTCCAGCCCAGCACGGCTCTTAATTACAAGCCAGCATTAAGCACCTGGGCAATTAGAAAGGATGCAGAGGAGCTCGCTCGTCCTTGCCAGTGTCCGCAGTCTCCGTCCCCAGGCAGGCAGCAGGGAGTGGGATACAGTGGGCAGCACTTAGATCTGCTCTTCCACCCTCAGCAAGACCAGATTTGCTCCTGAAGCTTTTATTTCTGCTCATTTAAGTCACTCAGTGTTGTGATATCCCACGAGCAGCATTCAGGTTTGCCTTGGGGTGCTCCAGGGACTGGATTTGGATCCACAGTTCCTTTGCAAGCCCAGCATCATCCCTCTACAAAGCTTATGTATGCCTGAGCATGCAGCTACGGGTTATGAGCTTCCAGCTGTGAGTGCTGAGCTACAACGTGATCCCAAAAGTGTTTCGATTACAGCAATTTGAGGTTTTATGACAAAAGTTTACCTGACTTCACAACCAACCTGGCCACTGCCACCAGCAGAAAGCAGGTTAAACAGCTGAGCATCTTCCAACCCCACCAAAGGACAAACCCCCCACAGGGCAAATGCAAGAGCAGAAGAGCTCTTCAGACTCCTCGAGACCCACCTCACGCTCCTCCTAATTCCACAGCAGCCCTCTCGAGCCCAATAGCATTTAAATAAAGGAGAAATAAATCTGATTTCACCAGGATAAGACATCAGATTACCAAGTCTCTGCAGAAAGTATTTTAACCCTAGCAAAACCGGACCAGTTTGTAGTTCTCATTCACAGCTGAAGTAACATCACCATCCTTAACTTGTCCCGCAAAAATTTGCTCCCTTCTCTATACATGCTTGCCCAAGCCTCCAAGGACCCAAAATTGGGCTTTATAATTCTTCTTCATCTGAGAGAAACCAGAATCAGAACAAGAAAAACACTCAGAAAAGGGAACTTAGACCTGCAGACACTTGCTGCTTCAAAATTCATGATGACTGATGAGTGTGGATCCACGAACCTTTCTCTCAGCTCTCCCACAGCATAAAACATGCCACCAGCAGCCCAAGGCAGCCATGCTGAAAGCTGCTCAGCGCAGATATTTTCCCATTTTCTCAATTTTTCTAGCAAAAGACTGCCAGTTTCTGTCCAGCCTTGCATTTCTGGCCACCCTTCCCCTCCTGAGTCTTGGGGGTAAAGTCTCCCAGACTCTACCCTCAAGAGATACCACAGTCTTGAGCAGAGATGGCCACATGTTGGTCCACCTCATCAGATGCCCCATTTCCCCAGTATCTCACCTCTCATTTTATCTCCAGAGCAACTCTGACCTTCACTACTAAGAGTCCCAGCAAAATTTGGCTATTTTTGCCCAAATCCTCTTACCACTGCTGGAATGAGCTGTACCTTCATCCTGGCAAGACCTGAGCCCCAAACCCCCTGCCCAGCTGCTAAATCAGAGGCAAAACCCACTTTGCTGCTGCAGGGAGAGAAATCCAGCACTGATGGATTTCTTGAGTTTCCAAAGCTTTTGGCTAAGTTTGTGCTGAACCAGATGATATTTATACAAGAGGAATGTAAAGGCTTGCTGTCTGCTCACTAGTCACAGCGTGGGATGGAGAGAGGGCAGCCGCCGCTTCTTCCTCTAATCCTTTGACCTCATCACATGGGAACGAGGAAAAAAATTACATCATTTCCAAGGTGCATTTTATCTCCTGAACATCTTCGCCATGAAGAGATGATCAGCCACAACAACCTCTCCACTGACAAGCCCCATCATGTGGGGTGATGAAGACTGAAAGGACCAGGACGTGGGTACTGTGCTGCCAGAGGAAACCTGCTGGAGCTGCCAGAGCTGATAACACCAAGCTTGGCCTGTGCTGCTTCTAACACAAAGGGTTTAGTGAAAAAGGTGGGAAAAGTCAGCAATGCTCTTATTTCAGTTTTAACAAAAATGGAAAATATAATCTCTGTTCTTTTTTTTCCCACTTGTGCTTCCCTTTCCCCCACAGCTTTGCTTTTTTTTCCTTTCTACAGCTGCTGAAATTGTTTGTCCTGCTGTGCCTACAGCTGGAAAACCTCCCAAAGCACTGGGAAAAAAAAATTCAATAAGGAATATTTACCAAATGCGCTTGATTTCAACCCAGAGAGACACAAAAATGTCACAATGCTGTAAATGTCCTAACTTTGGCTTTCATTTTCTGTGTGTCTTGCTCCATGCTCAGCGCAGACACCACAGCCAGATGCTGTAGCACCCAAAAGGTCACAGGAGTGTCAGGAGGACAGCACGGGGATGGCACCACTCAACCCATGCAGGAAATGAAGCAGATGCCAGGGAGTTATAACAATGGTGTTAGGGAAAAGCCAAAGAGCAAACTAGCCCCAGTGAAACACAGCCTGAGGAGCATCTCCCAGGTGGCTGCAGGGTTGTTTAGCCATGGAAATGATGCATCCTATGGGAAGAGGTTGGGTCCAAGAGACACAACCTGTCTCTCCGAACCAAACTGCCAGAGACTCACATGCAGCATCATGCTCCTTCCTACCGATCAAAACCAACTCTGTTTTTAAATAGAGCAGCCCCAGGACACTCAAGACACTTTGAACTCCTGTCTGCCAAGGCTGCAGATCCAGAAAGGCACTTGCAGAGTTGTTTTTTGGGCTCCCTCCCCACGTTCCCAGCTCAACAGAGAGCTTTAGGGCATGTTTCCATCACACCATGTCCTACCTGCCTGCTTGGAGAACTCCCGAGATGCTGAAGAGGCCAAAGTCTGTGATCACCACCTTCCCGTTGTCATAGAAAACATTTTTTGACTTGAGATCCTTGTGAAGGATCCCCTTGGCATGCAGGTAGCCCATTCCCTAGGATGGAAGAGAGAGAAAAATATCCCAGAATTAAAAACCCAGCACAAGCAGACAGGATAATGCCAGAGCAGGAGCAGCCCCATGGGGAAAGCCCAGCTGGGAGCATCCCTGAGCTGCCATGGCATGTCCCCACTACTGAGCCAGAGGCTGCATGTCCCCAAATGTCCCTGCAGACAGGGCAGGTGTCTGGAGGGGTCCCTGACTTGGGATGGGCATCATGTGGTGCTCAGGGAGGCAGATGGGCTTGTAATGTGAATCTGTTGGCTGCCACTCATCTTCCCAAGTAATTGATTATGCAAGAAAAATTAGCAGCAAACCAAACCGGCAGTCACTTCCCTGAAATCCTCTGCTGAGAAATTGATGATGATGATGTTTTTGCCTCCGTTTTCTTTCAGGGCTGGGAGCGGAGGGTAATAAGTCAACGCTCTCCATCACCACTATCACACACCCTGGCTGAGCCATCAGGGCTTCCGATGTGCACACCGACACCATTAGCCTGGAAACAAGCTCCTCACAGGAGTTCTGCCTTAATTCCTTTCCCCTAGGAAAAACTACTTGGTGGTTAATTAAAATTATTGCTAATGATGCAAAAAAAGGCCATGGGTGGGAAATCCAAACTCTGCTGCACTGGGCTTGTTTAGCATCGGCAAATCAAGCAGAATGCCGGCAGCTCCATGTGGCGGATGTTCAGCTCCACGGGATAAGCAGCTCTGGGAATGGGGAGGGTGATAAAAGACATTTATCCTGACTTCATCAGGGCTTTTGATGCTGTCCCACTTTTCATTCTCGTAAGCAGACTAGGGGAAACTTGGTCTAGAGGACATTGCAGAAGGATCAATGCCCAACAGGCCAGAAAACTGTTGCTAAAGAGCGAGTAGCAGTTTTCTGTCACTGGCATGGGGGAATTTATTAACTGGATTTCTGTGGAGATCCATCCATCCTAAGTCTCCTCTTTTCATATATCATCATTAACCACTCAGGCTGTGGAACAAGAATATCTTTTTAAGCTGGTGGCTGATGTGGAGCCGGAAGACACGATCCAAATTCCACCATCTGGAAAAACTGGGAAAGCAAACTGAAAAACATCTCAACCCAGCAAGTTCTGGGGGTTTCACTGCACCCCATGGAGGTCAAATCCTTAAGAGCTTCTGCCAAAGAATGTTGGAGGAACTAAAGGGTTCAGGGCTGTGGCTGGCTCTGAGATGCCCCAGCTGCAGCTGGATGTGAGAACCAGCCCAGACACCAGAATTAATTAGGTGTGTCCAGGTCCCAGCACCCAAAATAACAATGAGATTTTAAAATCTGCTTTCAAACATCACTGTCACCTTCATAAAGCGCAGGGGTTGTGCAAGGCATATCATTCCAATGCTCTTCCTGGCAAGGTGCAGTGCAGGACCCCAAGCATCTGGAGGGGAACTTATCTCCATGCAATCATCAAACGCAGCAAGGACTTTGCTGAAAGTATTTCTCGAGACAAACTCAAATCTCTCATCTCACTCTGTGGGGTTTCATGCAGATCCCACTGCAAATTCCAGCCTTGCCACTTTCACCCCGGGATGATCTGTGAGAAAACACTCTCGGCCCAGTAATGCCTTCATTTGCTCGACTGCCTGGTGTGTATGAAAAGCCAGCTCCCTCTGCCGGCATCGCTCCCTGGATAAATCGACCTCTGCCTCTGGAGCATCACGGGATAATGAGAGCCCTTGCACCCACTAATCCAATAAGCCTAACAGCTCTCCCATCTCATTCCAAGACTCAAAGGATAAAGTGATAAAGTCAAACAATGCTGTGACCGAGTAGCAGAACCAAAGCCTCTACCACGGTCCTGCTCCAGCTCCTCTGGGCAATGCAGCCTCAAGTCCACCCAAAACAAGGCACTGGAGTTTTCCTTCATTCCTCCACACCAGCCACCTCCAAGTCCACCAAA
>NW_008675199.1:6149-29730 GCF_000695815.1 Acanthisitta chloris
GGAAAGCTGGGAAGCTGCTCCTTCTGGTGCTCACCAGCAAGGGGCCACATGGTTTGGTCACGTCATTGCAACAGGGATGTGGTGAACCCCTCCTGCAGGCAGGACCTGGTGTCAAATTCCCTCCAGTGCACAGAGAGAGCTTGGGCTCAGCACCCATCTGAGCCTTTGGATCTCTACTAATTCCTCCAGGAACCTGGGTCAGACTCAAAGTCCCTCTGCCCTGCAGTGAGTTGCAACAGGAGCACCCAAACCCATCCTCCCAAGAAGGACAAGGGATGCAGAGATGCTGTGGGGGCTACAACCAGGTCTACATGCAGTCATTCTGATTTGCTCCAGCAGATCTCATGGGTGATGCTCTTCACGGTGATGCTTTCATCTTCATGGGTGATGGTCTTCATGGTGATGCTAATGCTTTCATCTCACCAATTCGGTGATGATTTCCCAGTCCTGGTGATGCTTTGCAACACCATGAAGAGTTTGAGGTTTCCAACTTGTTCCTAACACATACTAGCTGCAGAAAACAGTGCTCTTAGCCTCATCCTCAAAACCCTCACAAAGCAATGAACCCTCACAGAGAAAGGGGCTGAGCCAAGCCATTACCTCCCACTGGGAACATCTGGGGGGTGAGAACCCCAAGCACGAGCTAGTCAGGGGAAAAAGTGTGAGGTAAAAGAGAGTGATGACTCAGATGTTTGCTCAGTGGGAAAAATCCTTATTTAAAAAGTGAAAAATATGGTCCAAAAGTAGAAATTAAGAAGAGAGAAGCTCTCAGCTGCCTCAGGCACCCCCAATTCAGGCCATGGCTCCAAGACACCCCTTGCAATGCCAGCTCAGCAAAGCAGTTAATTCTATGCTCACCTGTCAGCTCCTGCCAAAAGCCCAGACACTTCAGGAGATTTTAAAGAATTTTAATTTAAAAGGTTAAAAACAATATGCTCTTTGCTAAATCTAGGTGTAAATAAGCTCAAAATAAGACACAGTCTGAGCACCAGCCAGGATATATAGCAGAAGATGGATCTGAATATTTAAGGGGGGTTAAGAACTGCCAGAAAACCTTCTTTTCCTTTTTTTTTTCCATAGAAATATGTTAAATGTGAGCTCAATCCCAGACAATTTGAGCTGTGGGCTGGAGGTGCTGGCTGACCTTGAGCAGGGCACAGGGTCAGTGTCAGAGCTCCCATGGTAGGACACATGCCAAATATTTTTGGTATCATTTGGTGTTAAATGTGTTTAGAATCACAGTACAACCCTACTCTGACAGACAGCTCAGCACCTCTAGGGCAAACAGGCCATGGCAGACATCCGATGGGAAGCTGTGATGGCTCAGGACCCAAATTCCCAACCACTCAACCCCATCACGTGAGGATCCTCCCCAGCCTCTATTTATACGGTCATGTCTGAAGTGTCAAAGATGCACTTTGAGTCATCTCTGTGAAAGGAAAAGCTTTTTTAGCTCTGAAAGATGTATGTGTGCACTGCCTCATGGCACACACAGCATCCTGCCACCAGCACTATGGCACTGAATCCTCCAGGGGCCTTGGCTGCAGGGATGCTTTGCTAAGGAGATGTGGAAATCTCAGACCAACAGCAGATTATTAACAGTAGATTGCCAGAGAAGTGGCTGTCCCATCCCTAGAAGGCCAGGTTGGAAGGGGCTTGGAGCATCCTGTTCTAGTGACAGAGGGGCTGGACTAAGAGAGTCTTGAAAGTTCCTTCCAATCCAAACCATTGAGTGTGTGTCTATGATAGCTTCTTTTCTTCTAAGAGATGAATATCCAACCAGCAACTCACTCACAGCAGCAATGCTGGACTCAAATATCTACACTTCCAAGCGGGAAGAGGAGCAGTGGCAAGGACAAGCCCCACACACAGGGAGCCCATGGGAAGCCTTGGTGCCACCTCAGTTCAGCTCAAAAGCACATGAGGGAGGTTCAAGAGACCTGAATTTGAAAGTCAAGCAGTGCTATCGCACCCAGAATCCTTGGCTGCTTTTCTCCCACCCCCCCAGAGCAGCACTGCCAGACTCTTGGCTGGATCCAGATCCCACCAGTGCCAAGCTGTCCCCCACCATACCATACCATACCATACCATACCATACCATACCATACCATACCATACCATACCATACCATACCATACCATACCATACCATACCATACCTTCACAATTTCTTGTGCTATCTGCCTTGTCTTGTTGACATCCAGGACAATTTTGGCATCTCTCACCACCGAGTATAGAGTCCGTCCTTTACACAGGCTGAAAGAACAGGATAAGGGAAAGATAAAACCAGAGTTTATAAACCTCCAACAAGAAACATCCCCAAATGATAAAGGCAGTGGCTGTAGCAGGAAACTATAAATAATCACAAGAGTTTTGGCCTCATCTCAAGACAGACTGAAGATTCAGCATGGAAACTGGGGCCTCTCCCCAGTCTGGCACTGGGAGAGAGCTTGTGCTGCTCCCCAGTTTGTGCTGGTGTCATCACCATGGTGCTGAGTGCCATAAGGGGTAACCTGGGCTGGTTCCCTGCTCTTCCCTGTGTCCCAGCCATGAGCAAACCACCTGGTCCTCTTGCTTCAGAGTTTTTGTGCAAAACTGGCCGTGGCTCCCGCCTCTTCCCTCAGAGGATACAATGCTCACAGATGTAATATGAGTCAAAAGAGGAAAGACAGGGAGGGAGAAAAACCCAACCCAACCCAGTGCACTGTACAATGTCCTCCAATTTTCCTTCTCGTACCAATTACAGTAAAATCTATTTACAGAGCCTTAATTACCAAAGGCAGCTGGATGGGGAGGGGGGGATATAAACCAATTAAAAATATATTGACATTTGAATATCATAATGGAGTACGTGGGTGGATGCTGCCTCGACTCCTGCCCACAAAAAAAAAGGGCTTTTTTGCTCTTCTGTATCTACCCACACTCATTACAGGCAACTCTAGAAAGATGAGACTGGATACCTGTGCCTGAGAAATAAAGCGCCTGACACACATCTCGTTAAGCCTTCAGCGACCACAGATGTTAATTTGATTCTGTTCTAGTTAACAAATAAAAAGTTACAGCATTTAATTCCTCTGCTCTCCCCCAGCTGCATCCTCCGTTGACTCAACTGCTTTCCCTTTGCCCAGTTCCTCCAGCCCTAGCAATGCCACATGTCTGGATTTGTCCCCTGGGAAATAACAGGTTTTGCCCTTTTTGGATTAAAATAATCATAGAATAGAATCAAGGAATGGTTTGGGTTGGAAGGAAGCTTAAATCTCATCTCATTCCAACCCCTACCATGGGCGGGGACATCTTCCACTAGCCCAGGCTGCTCCAAGCCCTGTCCAACCTGGCCTGAAATACTCAGAAGAAACTCAAATTTCAGAAGCTCACAGATACAAAGGACCCTCCTACTTCTAAGCTGAAAGCTCCACATTCCTCCATGGCCAGAGAGCATAAACTTCAGGTCAACCAGTGAAGCAGGAATAGGACCAGACCTGTATCTCATGGGTTTTGGAAAGGAAACAGCACCCTTCACAGTATTTTGTCATGGATTGTGTTAGAAATAGTTTTGCTGGATCTAAGCAAGCTGCCGTGGGATTTTAGGGCATTTTCATACTTGTGCAACTGCGTCCTCAGTGATGGTTTTCCTTGTGCAGGTGTCTCAGCACATCCCTGAGCACCCCTGCGGGACTGCAATTAAGAACATGATCTTCCTCTAAACCAGCCACTTTCTATCTTTTGCAATAGTTTGGCTGCAGTCAAATATTAATTTGTCTGAAGATTAGAATCCAAGCACTCAAACTCCTACTTGGAAACCAGTGATAAAACCCTTTGGGTTTCTGCAACCAGAATTAAAGGGTGCAAAATAACAAAGACACAAAGTCTCCTTCCAGCATCCTTATGTTTTCCTGCACTCATTTGCTACATAAACCTGTAAAGTTTTAAGCTGTGCAACACAACAGGCTTCCTGCCACATCTGTGACCTGCCTGCACATGGAAAAGTTCCCCCAGCCTTCCCCATCCCCCAGCAAATGCATGTTTTCCCTCAGAGAAAACCATTACAGCCAGTTGCTTGTGGTCTGAATTGGTCACGAATTGACATTGTAAATGCAATGAGTAGATTAGGACTGGAACGGGGTTTGATTTCAGCCCTGAGGTGAGTTAAGATCAGCTGTTTTCCTGGTAAAGGGCTGTTTAGAGGAAAATCCTCAAATTTCTGTCTGTCTGAACTGCTGAGATAACCCCGAGAGTGGAGCCTGCATCCCTTTACTGATGAGATTCCCATCTCTCCACTTCATTTACAAAGGGATGACATTAAAGGAGGCCATGGATGGAGCCAGCACAAGCACTGGCACAGAGAGGCTGCTACTCAGACCCCGAGTGGTGACACCAGCACATGTTGAAGCACTGTGGGCATGGGACATGTCACCACTAGTCCTCAGACCCTGCCAGAGCTGTCAAGGCAGCCAGGTGTGTCTCTCCTCCCCTCAATGAATAACTGCCCCGAATTAATTCAACCAGCACCCGCTGCACTGGTACATCAGAGTTTTCTTGCTGGATAAGGAGCTGCCAATGCAGAGATAAAACCCAGTTGATACCTATTATGCAGCACCTGAGCCCATTCAGCCACCACCTGCAGAACCTTTTCATGGCAGAGCTCAACAATTTCACTTCTCCTTGTTCCTCGCCTGCCATCAATCACTCCCCACCCGGGCAGGAGCGGCAGGCACAAAGCGCAGCGCCCGGGGCACACGCATCAGCTTCTGCATTTCCACTTCAAGAGGTCTATGCTGAGCTGTGGCATTGAGGTACCCATCCGGCTGCGAGCGAGCAATGCTGTGGATCACAAGGCCAAAGACTGCCTACGCTTGACACCAGAAACAAAGGCAGACAATTTTCATCTTCAGGTGGAGCACGGCTTATTCACTGCTGAGTACACATTCATAAGGAAATACTTGTCTTTTCCTCCTAAATTTCTCCATTCCACCTGTTGGCAGAGCAGGTATGTTGACAACATGTGCACTGGTGCTGTGCAATGACCAAACCCCATCCAGAGCTGAGGGGCAACAGAAACAGCCTATTCGTGTGGCTCAGGGAGATGCAAAGGTTCTTTTCAGGGTCCTCAGTGCACCTCAACCCATGGCACATCCACAGCTTGCAGCCTTCCATGACACTAGGACAGTCCCAGCCCCATCCCACTGCAGATGCAACTCTCTATTCAAAATGAGTTTTTGAAGTGTTCAGCCAAGCAAGCCAAATCCCAAATTGCTTTATAAACACTCTGCATTTACCAATGTGGGCTGAAGACATCAGCAATGGGAGCAAAGCCAAAGTGACTTGCAGAGGAACAATTTGGGAGGGATGAGTGAGGAAGAGCTGGAGCACTGCCTCTTGATATTTTTTCTATTTGATGTGAAAACAGCCTTATCCTTCTTCCATCTATTAGGGTCTTTTACCCTTCTTTGCAATACTGATGGCCATCACCTCCACATTGATGGTCATCACCTTTACACTGATGGTCTTTGCCTCTACACTCATGGACAGCACCTGAACATTGATGACCATCACTGGTGGCCATAATTTCTACATTGGTGGCCAACACATCTACAGGGTTGGAGATGCCAGCCTGGCTCCTGCTCAGGAGCAGGGATACATTGGAGCTGATGGTGTGGTGGTTGCATGCAGGGTGTGATGCCATTACTCACTGGTGTTTTGTGCTTCTCTCCCCTCTGCCCAACCATCCACATAAATGCCCATTAAATTAAATAGAATCATTTCAACACCCCAAAGTGATAAATGTCAGACCCCAGCAAGCTCATTACGTGCTGGTATATGAATTTATGGGGAACCAGCTCAGACTCCATGGTGATAGCCAGCACCATGCACCCAGGGGAGACATGGGAGGAGAGAGGGGGAATTAATAAGAAGTGCTTTAATATAAAAATACCTCTGCTAGCAGGTTACATCTGTGCTTGAGGAAAGACAGAGCAAAGGAGAGGCTGCTTGGATGCTTCCACATTTCCCATCAGTTTACTCATTTTTAGTATTTCTCAGGGAAAAAAACCCCAAACCTTTGGGGAATATTAAGTAAGATGCAGCAATAGGAACCACTGAGCTGGGACTTATTTGATTTCATTTGAGCAGGACTAGCCATGGCAGAAAGGGGAAAAAGGAGTGCTGCACATGCCTGCACATTCCTGATTTATTTGGGAAGTTTTCAAGCTGTTTCCATATATTGGCTTGTTTTTCTCTTTTACCCATGTCTGGCAATTGTGCTTTTGCACTAGACAGCCCCCAATGTGTTTCAGAAAATGGAAAATTAAACAAGGTGGAAGAGCAGCAAAGGGAGAGCTTTGGGTTAATTTTTATCCCTGGACTTTGTCTTACTCTAAATCGATAAGAGATCTTGCACCCTTGATACACACTCTCCCTGCCACATGAAGAGGAGCAGTGGCAGCACCCAGGATGAGCTCCCCAACCTCTCTGCATCTAAACACCACCCCAAGGACCCTGGGATCACACCAACATGAGCTGCAATGAGTTTCTCAGTCTAAGGAGAAAGATGTCTCCAGGTCCCCCTAGACCTGCCAAGGGATACTCAGGACTGGTTTCACTGGCATTCACCACCAAAACCTCCAGATGAAGTGAATCAGCTTCCCTGTGAGCCACACATATCCAGCATCCCAAGATTTAGCACGGAAATGCTTCAGAGCCAGGACAATTGTTCTTTTGTTTCTTTCCTCTTCACTGTACCCACTGGCAAGCAGGGACTTGCCTTCCCTCCTGATCCCATTGCTTCCAACAAAGACTTGGTTTCCTTCCTCCCCAGGCCTTGAGAAACACCATCCACCTCACTGGACCATGAACCAGGAGGAAAAATTAGGCTACTAGGAAAAATGTCTTCACCAAAAGGGCTGTCAAGTCCTGGCACAGCTGCCCAGGGCAGTGCTGGAGTCATCATCTCTAGAGGCATTTAAAAGCTGTGTGGATGTGGCACTTGGGGCTGTGGTTTACTGGTGGGCTTGGCAGTGCTGAGGGAATGGCTGGACTCGATCTTAAGGATCTTTTCCAACGTAAATGATTCTGTAATGTTATGAAAGCAGCAGCCAAAAGCTTTGTGGCAACTCGGTGCCATGAAATGCTTGACTGAGTCTGCAGACACAACATCAGACCTCAGCCCTCCAGGGACATCGCTCAGGAGTGAAAATACTTGTCCCATCAAACTCCACCTCTGAGATGGACCCTTACTCAAGACTCCCAAAGCAACCCCAATAGGAAGATCAGGAACTCATCACCTGCCCTGAGCAGTGTTTTTGGCCACAGCAGAGCTCAGGTCCCAAGCCCAGAGCTCGCAGCGACTCATCTCCCACTCCACATGGAGGAGCCTCTGCAGAGCAAAACCAGCCTGGGGAAATAGAAGAGCCCTGAAGAGATGATACTCCCCTTATCCTGCACTTGCTATCTCCACCCGATGGAAGCACCAGCTTTTGATGGATATTACTTAGGCAGCAGAATTTTCCTCCCAGCAGCTGGCACGCGAGATAACTACAGCCGTTGCAGCCAAACCACAAGGGCTGGAGGAGGAGGAGGAGGAGAGGGAGGGGGATCAGCCTGCCCGAAAAGTAGCTCCAACTCCATCGTTGCTTAAAAAAAAAACCCCAAGTTATTTAGAAAAAGCCAACTCCATGCATTTTTATTTGAGGGAGATAGTGTCAGAGCAGACGAGCTATTCCACAGCTGCGGAGAGAAGAGCCAAGAGACAGGTGAATGCAAAGCAGCCACAGGCCCTGAAGCTTAGCTAAAGCCCTGCTTGCAAACAAGTCATCCGAAAATACATGATACTTTGGGTGGCTCTTGCTGCCTTTTGAAAGGAAGCTCTCAGAATCGGCTCTGAGAGGGCTGCCTGGGTGCACAGGGATGTGCGAAGGCACTTTGACCTTTCCTTTGAAGGAGCCTAATATATTCTCTGTGCCCTGATCCTCCTGCTACTTTGAACACTTCAGGAAGGAAGAGGAATTTAAAAAATCCCTTCATTTGAAGAGAAGGAAGCAGCAAGTCTTTGGACTGAGACAGCTGGTTCACTAGAACCCAACTCCACTTTGGAATAGCAATAATTATTATTACTAATTAAAAATTAAGGATGCTGTCACAGGAATGAGATATTTCTTTGGCTAGGCAGGATGTAAGTACATGTGTCCCCTCACAGGCAACCCTGCCTGGCCCCAGAGAGGTTCCCTGGCACTGATGATGCTCAGAAAAGATAAGGAATGATGCTGCAATGACACTTGATACTGAAAAGAAGAGCTGGCACGAGCAGAAAGGCTTGGTAGGACCATCTCTCAGCCGGGCACTTAATCACAGGCATTTCCTTAAACACCAGCTTAAATCCTTTCCTCTCTAGCAAAGCGCCTCAGTCCTGCTGTGTTAAGTACTTTCCCTAAGAAATCGTGGCCAAAATAGAAATATTTTCACGGCATTTTGAAACACTTCTAAAATACAAAGGAGAACTTTTCCCTGGAGCATCCTCCACCAGAGGAGCACGTTAAGGCACTGCTAAAGAACAGCTGCTAGGGGGGATTTGATGCTACAAAGGGTAGGAAAAGCTCAGCCAGCACCAATGCCGTTTCAACATCAAACACCTTCGCAGGGGATCAAGCTGCTGCGTCTCCCCATCCCTAACTATCCTCTTTGCTCAGGATATTTCAACCCATCGCGCTCTGCAATCTGCCAAAAGCAACACTGTTTGCAGGCAGAAGATATATACTCACTTAATGTGTATATTAATACACATATTGACTTTCCTGTTGTCAGTCGTTATCAAGATTTATCCAGCCTGATGGCCTCTTATTGATTGTGAGGGAGTGTATTCCCACAGGTCAATCAATTCTGATCCAGCCAGCGGCACAAAGTCGATACCTATTTATTATATGATCTATGAGCTCCATTATTTAACTGTTAGGAAAGGGAATGCAGTAGAAAGTAAGAGGACAGAAAACAACCAAGAGGCAAAGCAGGATGCTCCAGCTCAAAGTGAGTCCTTGAACATGGGGAGGGTTAGGGGAGGCAGGAAACCATGACTTCTGCTCTCAAAATACACCTACAAGTGGGGAGAGAAGGGCAGGACCTGAAAGGCAACTTGGAAATGCTCCAGGATCTTAGAATACTGGAATAGTCTGGGTGGGAAGGGCGCTTAAAGCTCATCTCATTCCACCCCCTGAGATGGGCAGGGACACCTTCCACTAGAACAGGTTGCTCCAAGCCCCATCCAACCTGGACTTGAACACTTCCAGGGATGGGGCAGCCACAGCTTCCCTGGGTAAGCCATGCCAGGGCCTCACCACCCCCATGGGGAAGAATTTTTTCCCAAAATATAATCTAAACCTGCTCTCTGGCAGTGGAAAGCCATTCCTCCTTGTCTTGTCAATGCATGGCTCCAGTCTGGCATGGAGGAAAAGAACATGGAAGCTCTGTGCCTCAGTTTCCCTCCTATTGAGCAGGACTTAGAGCTCCTAATTAGCTTTCTAGTGCAGGTGAGAAGGCTGATAGGATTTTGAGTTCATTGAGTTGTAGCGAGGAGAAAAATCCCATTTCATAGACTCCTAGAATCCTAGAATGGTTTGGGTTGGAAGAGAGCTTAAAGCTCATCTTGTTCCAATGCCCTGTCATGGGCAGGGATGCTGCTAACTAGATCTGGTTACTCAGGGTTCCATCCAACTTGGCCTTGTTTTTCACTCAATTTGTTGTTCATTAAACCTCAATTGGACAACATGTTTCCCTGGAAAGAACAATGGGCTGGCTGCAGGCACTATGCACCAGCTTGCACAGCCACAGAGCACCCCCAGAGGAAAATAAAGCTCCCCAAGCTGTTTTGTCTTAAGTGCAATGGTTTACACCCTTCCCCTCTCCTCCCATTCTTCAAATCATGTTAAATTACCTCTCGGCCCCCATTGCCCTGAGCATTAAGATTTACAAGCCCCAAATCCTCCACTACTGAGCTGGGACACTGTAAATGTCAGGAGATTTGGCACTGGGAAAGGCTTGGAAGAGCTAAGAGTTTAAAGCTGAGCTTTGTCCACATCTCCCCCACACCTGCAGGGTCTGAGGATGGGAGTGGCTCCCTGTAAGGAGCCAGGCTTGTTCTTCCTGCCAGGGGAACCAAGCATTAGATATTGCCAAAATGCAGCACAGAAATAAATTATAAAATCAAAATAAACCCCACCATTTAGCCCATGCAGTGCAAGAAAGTCATCCAAGAAAGTATAGCTGTAGCAACTTAGGTATTCTTCCCATCCCTCACACTTTCCCTATTAATTTGTGCCAGATAATGTGCTCCCTGTTATTAAAGCCTGTTTGCCACAGAGAAAAAAGAGGAAACTCTCATTTCATCTTCGGTATCTCACATAAGGAGAGGGACTGGGTTTATGTTTATTCCCAGCACTCAGCTCCCACCCCACCAACCAGCTCCAGGGAAGTTTGAGAGATGCTCCCTCTCTGTCAGAAATGCTCCAAGTTCCTCTGCTGAAAGGCACCTGCAACAAATTAATTCTCTCTATATAGTTCTACCAAGGTCACGCTTAATTCCTAATGTTCTTCAATGTTCTCCTTGGTCTTACTGGCACGTCATGGCAGGGACATAAATCATAGCCAAGCAACCCCAGTGGGATCACCAGTGGCCATTGAGGTGGCTCCTGGTTACACCCTGTAAAGCTGAAGTCGCTCTGGCATCACATAATGACCAGAGAGGGCCCAAAACCCAGCCAGAAGCATCTCAGGGAACAAATTCCAAGCTCTTTGCACAGGCTCCAAGTGCCACATTTTAACTAACATCCAAGGAATCTTAGAAGAGCTGCACCAAATCCCTCCCACAAGCCAGCAGGAGCTCAAAGCACAGACAAGTTTTGTCTCAAACCTCCTCTCCTGCCCTTCAGGCCAGATAATCTCACTCCCTTCTTCCAAACAACACTCCCATAAACAGGATTCTTTGGTGCCATCCCAGAAAGCTGCACCCAGTGTGCTGATCCCCCCACTCCCATTACAGATTGGATGAGAACCTGGAGCCTTGGAAGGACCAGTAAGTAGTAAAACCTGCTTGCCTTTTTTTTTCCCAGAAGAAACACCCAGAATCATAAAACATGGTAGTTTCAGCAAACCACTACCCTTGTGGGTGGCTCAAGCCTTGTTAGCAGCATTAGAAAACAGTTTGACTTTGTCCTTTGAAGGACCCCCTGGGTGACTGAGGCATTATGTCCCCTCCCCATGCTGCCACCGACCGGGACTGGGACCAGGAGCCCCAAGGAGCTGACGTGATCTTACCCAGGCCTAGTTTTGTCTCATTCAACACCAGCAAAACCAACTTGTCATTTCCCTGTATGGAGCAAACAGGGTATTTTTTCAGTCCTTTCATTTCCACCGAGCCGAGGACTTTGAAGCTGTTTCACACCATCCATTATACAGCTCTCAAAGCACCAAGGCTCACACTCACTCTTGCTCAAAACTAATTAAGATGAATGTTAACTGTCCCCACTGCTCATTACCCAGGAGAAAATCTATTAGTGGTTCTGATAGAAGCTCTCCTTGGAGTCACCACGTCCCATTGCTGAAAACTGCTGAATTCCTGCCTTTCCTTTCTGTCCCAGACGGTTGCATTAAGAAGCAACTCAAGAATCATTGAATGACTTGGTTGGAAGGGACCTTAAAGCGCATCTCATTCCACCTCCTGCCATGGCCAGGGACAACTTCCACCAGAATAGGTAGCTCCAAGCCCCATCCAACCTGGCCTGGAACACTCCCAGGAATGGAGCAGCCACAGCTGCTCTGGACAATGTGTGTCAGTGCCTCACCACTCTCACATTCCTTCCCAATACCCCATCTAGCCCTGCCCTCTGGCAGTGAGAAGACATTCCCGCTTGTCCTGTCCCTCCAGGCCATTGTCCCAAGTCCCTCCACAGCTCTCTTGGAGCCCCTTTAGGCACTGGAAGGGGTTCTAAGGTCTCCCTGGAGCCTTCTCTTTCCGAGGCTCAATCCCACTGTCTGTGTAATTGAAGATAAAAAACAATGCTGGTCTCAGTCACCCAGGGCAATGGTTAATGCAGAGAAAATCAGAGCATGAAACCAGAGCATCACACCCTGAGCAACCTTTACCGCAGTTTCCCCCTCCAAGCTTTTGCCCGTGGGCTGTTGATTTTGGAGGGGGAGATTTCTTGTTGCTAATCAGATGATCCTTGAATATCACAAGCAATCAGGAAGGAAAACATAGGGATGTGAAAAAGTAAAAATAAACCCATCTATAAATAACCCCCTTCCGGCAGCGCCGGGCGGCACGGCGTGGTGAAGCCCCTTCCAGGGACGGCCAGCTGCTTCCAGCATGCCAGCAGGAAGAGGGAGAATTCTTTAACAGCTACAAGAAATTGCTTGGTTTGGGTGGAATAAAGTCCTCGAGCGACCACCTCTGGGCACACAGAAGAAAAATGGCCTCTGCTGCACACAGCCAGTTCAGCTCCAGGAAAGAATGGGTGAGGAGATCCAGACATGCTAGGTTTGTGTCTGTAATTACCTTCATTGTGCAGCTGGGACTGATTTTCCCCCACTCCAAGAAAAGCCTCTTTTAAAGTTACTCCTCTAAACCCACAGGGAGAACTTGAGTCCCTTCAGAAAAATCCTATTTGAAGAGTGATGCTCTCCACAGCATGGGGTCACTCCCTCTTCCCCCAGTGCCACATCCTGGATCACTCCCAATATCCTCAACCATTCCCAATCCAGATCACACCACATTGTCCTCTTCCCAGACTCATTCCCTACAACATCTGAGCAGCAGCTCCCATCCATGCCATGGCAGAAGAGTCCCCATGGCTCTTTCCCCTTAGAAGCACCTGAAACATGCATGAGATGGAGACCTCCACGTCGTGAGAAGGCTTTTCTCCACAAGAGATGATCAGAGATATCCTAAGAAGCCCCCAAAAATTTTCAACCAAGGACAGACCAGACAAGGACTGCAGGCACAAGGGCAAGGGAACATCCTTAGATATAAGGATTAGATTAGACACAAAGAAATAGTTTACCACAATGAGGGTGGTGAGACACTGGCACAGGTTGTCCAGAGCAGCTGTGGCTGCCCCATCCCTGGAAGTGTTCCAGGCCAGGCTGGATGGGGCTTGGAGCAATCTGGTCTAGTGGAAGGTGTCCCTGACCATAGCAGCAGGGTGGACTAGATGAATTCTTAGGTCCTTCCAACCCAAACTGTTCTTTAATCCTATAATTCCTGTGCTGTCACCCTAGAAAATGTGAAGGACGCTTTGCCCTGAGGTGCCTCCTGGGGAAGCACAAGCAGAACAGAACCCCATGGGAAGCCTCAAAGCAGAAAAATTGTCTCTGGAAATTACCTCTGGGCTAAGAGACATGTATTCATGCAGGTCTGGGCTTCCCAAAAGTTCTCTGAGACTGCACTGTGTCACTTTCCATCATCCCCGTCAAATTTTCTGCATCCTCGGTGCCAGCCCAGCACCAGCACTGGCCATGAGCCGATTACATCCCAAGAATCCCAGCAGGAGAAAAACAAACAGGTTTCCAGTTGCACTTGTAAAATGAATCATGGAATGGTTTGGGTTGTAAGAGACCTTAAAGCTCATTTCATTCCAACCCCTGCCATGGGCAGGGACACCTTCCACTAGACCAGGTTACTCCAAGCCACATCCAATCTGGCCTGGAACACTTCTAGGGATGAGACAGCCACAGCTTCTCTGGGCAACCTGTGCTAATGCCTCACCATCCTCACAGTCAAGAATTTCTTTATAATATCCAATCTAAACCTACTCTCCTTCAGCTTAAAGCTGCTGGTGGGTCAGCTTTTTAAGGATGTGGATAAAAGCATGTCGTCGGTTGTAGGCAAAGAGTAAGTAATGCCTGGAGATGTTGTGAGCTCAGGTTATATTTAGGAGCTATTCAATAAAGTTGTACTTTGACCGTAGAAAAAAGGATGGAGGGAAGCTGGAAGAGAAGCAAGGTGAGCAGTATGCTTCACAGCCCTCATATCAATGCATCTGACTGCTGCAGCACTCAGATTTATTTTGTTAAACTGTCAAAAATGGCACCTTTATGGTTTTATATAAAGAGGCATTAGAACATAAAACACTTTGTGGCTCAAAAAAAATAAATAAAGGGATATATTGCCCAGGTTTTGATATTGAATAGCATTGAAAAGCTGAGCAAACAGGGGCTGCAAAGGGTTCGTGGAGCAGAGAGGGATGGAGACACTGCATTTTCCTCTGGGAACATGGTGTAACACATGGATAGGGTCTCTGACTCATTGATCAATACATGTGTTTGCCCACTTTTCCAAAAGCTTTTGGCTTGAAGCTAGCTAATAAATGGAGATATGAAATCCTGTTGAATTTTCCCAGATGGCTAATTTTTGGTCCAAAATAAAAGGCATCATTTTTCCAGTCCCCAGCCAGCCCAGCTTTGGGGTCACCCTGTTTCCAGAGCATGTAACTCCTGAGCCAAACACAGTCTATGAACTCACTAGAGCAGGAAGCAAGCAATGGCACAAGCTGTCACAAATTTGGGTTGAAATCCTTTGCTGTTGAGCAAGGAGGGGAGCAGAGCAAAGCCCTCACCCCAGTTCCCATAGAGCCACCCCACCTGGGACTGGTGTGCTAGGAGGTACCACTTTGAAGGGGATGTTAGGAAAGGATGATGCAATAATTCATTGTTAATGGCTGTTGGAAGCATTGCCATTTCATTGTTTTTTGAAATGCTGCCAAGGAGGAAAATTCAACCTCACTCTGGGGAAACTTCTCCACGAGAAAGTAGCCCGTGGTGGGATGCAAAGCTTCAAGCGTCAAGCCCGGTGGCTGAATACATGGACTAGAGGTGAAGGAAATAACTGAATTCTCAGAAATAAATGTATTTCACATGACAACAGCTGTTCTGGGAACGGTTGTAGCCTCCTTGCCTCGAGGCCAGCCAGGATTTTGTGATTGTCCATCTGTGTAGGCAGTACACTGGGAGGCTCAGTGCTGCATTTCCCATCAGGCACGTGGGTGACAGTAGGTACATGGGAATTCCTTGAGAACAAAGCAGTTGTGGAGGTGTTAGATGGTTTGGGACTACCCAAAATCCCAGTTTGTTCCCCACCAAGAAGCCTTCCTGTCTTCCAGTACCTAAAGGGACTCCAAGAAAGCTGGAGAGGGACTTTGGACAAGAGCCTGGAGGGCCAGGACAAGGGCAAGCAGCTTCGCACTGCCAGAGGACAGGGCTAGATGGGCTTGAGAACAAAGCAGTTGTGGAGGTGTTAGATGGTTTGGGACTACCCAAAATCCCAGTTTGTTCCCCACCAAGAAGCCTTCCTGTCTTCCAGTACCTAAAGGGACTCCAAGAAAGCTGGAGAGGGACTTTGGACAAGAGCCTGGAGGGCCAGGACAAGGGCAAGCAGCTTCGCACTGCCAGAGGACAGGGCTAGATGGGATGGGAGGAAGAAATTCTTCCCTCTGAGGACGGTGAGGCACTGGCACACATTGCCCAGAGAAGCTGTGGCTGCCCCATCCCTGGAAGCGTTCAAGTCCAGGTTGGACAGGTCTTCAAGCAACCTGTTCTAGTGGAAGGTGTCCCTGCCCAGGGCAGGGTATGGAATGAGACGGTCTTTTAAATTCCCTTCCAACCTAAACCATTCCATGATTCTGTGATGATTCCTGTCCCAGGTTAAACCAAACTATTCCTGTCTGAAGCTCCACTTCTATGGAGATGCATCTGCCTGGACACACTTAGATGGCTTTGCTCAGCATAAAACACAGATGGATGGAGAATATCCCTTTGTCAGGGCAAGTAACATAATGCAACGGCAACATTTGTCTGCAAAAACGTGCTTTGGAAATACAAAATTATTCCAGCTGAACACGAGATGCTGGGGCTTACCTGGTGATGATGGCAAGATGTGGAGGGCTCATGCAGGCTCCCATGAAGAGCACCACGTTCTCGTGCCGGGTCTGCCGGTAGGCCATGACCTCCCTCTTGAAGGCCTTCAGCTGGTCCTCGTTGTCCCGCTCGATGTCGATGAGGCGGATGGCCACCTCCCCGTGCCAGCGCCCGTGAAAGACCTGCCCGAAGCGTCCCTTGCCAATGAGCTCACCAATCTCAAGCTGCTCAAAGGGGATGTCCCACTCCTGGAGGAAGATGCTGGTCTGGCTGGCCTTGCGCGGGAAGTTGCGTGCAGAGAGGAGTGAGAGGTTCATCTCTTCAAAGTCATCCTCAGACTCCTGTGCTTCCTCGGTGCCTTCCTCGTTCTACAGGAGGGGTGAGGGGGGTGAGGGAGAAAGGGAGGTGAACACAATAAAATGGGGAAAAAAACCACTGACCCACCTACTGCTTGCTCAAACCCAGAGGAACCAGACAGGTACTTTCTAAAGGCAAAAAAGGATGGCTCATTCTATGCAGCATTGGAAGAATCCCAGATTTTCACAGAATCTCACAATCATTAAGGCTGGAAAAGCCCTCTAAGATCACTGAGTCCAATGTTTCCCAGTGCTGCCAAGGCCACTGTTAAACCATGTCCCCAGGTGCCACATCTACAGGGCTTTTTGATCCCTCCAGGGGTGGTAACTCCACTGCTTCCCTATGGATTGCAGGGAGACATTTATTTACCCCAGGCAAGGTTAAATATAAGATTGTGACACATTGGAGCATTTAATTTGACTGAAAACAGTTTCACCCTACCCTGGCCAAGCTGTGCTCTGCTAATACCCACTGCTCCCACCCTGGCACCCCCTGGTCTGCATTCCCAGCCCCTTGGGATGGCTCTGAATTTTCCCTTGATGGTCTTTCTACAGGATTTACTATGCTCATTAAAAGCTGCATCCCCCTCCTCACCCTTCCTTCCTTCCCCTCCATCACATTTTTAATGCATGTTAAAAAAACTCATCGAGTTATAAACTTGAGGGCAGACATGAAGCCTGTGAGGGTCCCTCTCCACAGGGTGGGGACACGGATGCCTGGCTATTAATTCAATTATCAGTAATTTCACTGCACAGATGCTAAACTGATCTGCTTCCTGCAAAATGTGCCCCAAGATAGATATAAAATAGATATAAAATAAAGGTCCATTAGGCACAGGAGCGAGCCCAGTGATCTCACCTCTGAGGTGGGCTCCACTTCAATTTGAAGCAATGGGTTTCCTTCCAGGCTGTTAAAAGAATTACTGAATTACCACGAGGTGAAACCACAGGGAGGTGGGGAGCATGCACAGGCATTGGACCCTGCTTCCTGCACCAGGAGTAAAGAGAGCAGAAAGGAGAAGTACCAGGCTCACTGCTAATTTGGGACAGCAACCCATGCCCCAGCTTCCTCCATCCCTGGGGATAGCCCTGGGTGCTCTCATGGGGGGGGTAAGATAGCAGGGATGATCAGTAATAATTATTACATTAATTAATATTGGATGTGTGAAGTTCCAGGATGGGTTTGGTGATGTGGGAGCACACAACCAGGTCTCCATCCCATGGCACAAAGTGCATGGTCTGGAGGATGCTCCTGCATGTCCTGGGAGATATCAGCCTCAGTTAACCCAGGGTAAGGAAATGATTTACACCCTTGCAGCTTCTGACCATGCTGGGGCATGTGCTAGTGGCATTTTTAGGGCTTTCTAAGACCAGATTTACCTTTTCAACCAACACCAGCCAAAGTAAAAAGCTTGACTGATTAGCAGCCGGAAGAGAAGATATCAAGTTTTACAATTATTTTTGAGAAGTGAAGGTTTCAAAGCTCCTCCCTGCAGTAAAAGCCTCAAATTTGCCTAATTTTCCAGCTCCCTGGGCCAGGAGCTGCTCTTTTCCTTCTCTGTTTACTCAGCACCTCCCACCACCAGGGTCTTGCTGCACCCGACAGTTAACAGGGAATTGGGAAATTCTGAATTAGGGAATCAGCTGGGGCAGCTTAGGTGTTTTCAAGCATCATGTGCTTGAAATTATTATTATCAATAACACAAAGAACAACAGCCCTTCCCAGAGACAGGAGAGGTATAACACTCCCCAAAGCCACTCAGACATGGTGATTCTGTGAGTCCTATCCCATTCCATGGCCACTAAAGAGCTACAAATCCCAAGGGAGTTCAGCTGCTTGTACAAAAGGAGTCAATCCTGACATTTTGAGCGGCACATAAAGCTCAGGGTATAGCAATGGACTGGTGGACTGCAGGAGCAACAGCCTCCTCCTGCCTGATCACTAACCCAGGCACGAATTCCTGTCTCCCAAGTACCCACAGCAGACTCTGCTGTTTAACCCAGCCAAGCCCGGGGTAACCTCAGCAACTCCCATGGGTTGTTTGCAGTGGCAGGAGCAAGAGGGGAATCACAGATTTTGCATATTGAAAGCTACTTCCCCCACAAAGTTTGCCAGCCCTACAGCTGCTTTAGGCAGGGAAGGAAAAAAATTAAAGGCTTCTACTTCACCACTTTGCCATTAATTTCCCAGGGGACAGCAACTCAGTCTCTGTTCCTCCCATCGCCTCCCCCTGAGGTGAGATCTGCTGGACCCCCCAGCAGCTGCCAATGGAGTTTGGAGTGCGTGGGTGAGCTGGCCACAAACTGTGTTGTAGCCTGGAGCCAGACACTATCTGTTAAACTCCTGGCTTGTAAAATCCTTCAAAAATGGCATTTATAAAAAGGAATGTTGCTGCTGGGGTGGAATGCCAGATTTGGACTTGACCTGCTGGGGAGAGACAGTCCTAATGCTGATTAGACACTGCTTTTCACAACTAATTTCAGTCCAAAGTTTCTTGGACTTGAAAATACTAGAGGTGGGGTCAGTCACAAGAACTGCCTTTCCTAGAACTATACCAAAGACTCTGGTTATCTGCTTATAATTTTATGATCATTTAATTAATCACTTGGGCTTCAGCTTTTTGGATTGAAAGCCCTTTTTTTTCTAACAGCAAAGTGCCATGGGTTATAAATGAACTCCTTGCACTCTCCTCTCAACCTGTCTCTTCACCAAGACACGAGCCAGAGCTGTGAGCTGGCTCAGGGCAGCAGCAGCACTGTGGGCTCACCATGACCACCCACCCCAAAGGCATCCCTGATCCCCCAAAGGTCCTGAAAAGACAGAGGAGCACCCACGGGTGCCTGGAGGGTTTGGGGTGCAGAGGATGTGCTGCCTGGAGAGGGGAAGGGGAAGCCACTCACATGGGGTTGGAGGTGACAGGGTGGAGGATGACCTGTGGGGCTCGGGTTGGCGTCTCAGGCACCACATCTGGGGAGAAGAGAGCAGAGTGAGAGGAGGCTGGGGGCACCCAGGGGAAGTAAACCCCACTGAAAACCTCCCTTCACCCCCCAGGTCAAATTTAGTTGCACCCTCAGCTAGGGTTGGGTATTGCTTAGGGCCTCCCAACCCTGCAGCATCTTTGTAGTGCACAGTCCTGCATTAATATACTGGTTTTGGGGAGAAATCCCAACCCAGCACAAATCCAGGGGTTAGGAGGCCTAGCCAAGCACCCAGCCCCTAAAGGGAGATCCCAGCACCCCATGCTACAAGAGATTTTACAAGAGTCTTACCTGGGAAAATGAACTGCTGCTTGTACTTGTAGTAATGGGAAGCTGGAATAGAGAAAATGGGGGTTAAACATTCATCTGCAAAGCTGGAGAGGCCCCAACCTTGGCCCAGTCCTGCACCATGAAACCTCAACCCCAGGCCCAAGTCCCTCCCTGTGTGATCCACCCTCTCCCACCTCCATCACTCCAGAGGGCACCACCAATGATGGCACACAGGGTGCCCAGGCCAATAAAAAATAAAAGAAGACCACTGGCTGGATTATAGCTTGAATTTTGCCCCCATCAGCTAGTCTTCTATACCATTTGGAGAGTCTTGATGTCATCCATGAAACTCCTGGCAAGATTTGGACACCAGGTTGCCAGCAAAAGCCCATGGGGCTTGAATGCTGGCCCTTAACTGGTCTTTGGGGGCAACTTGGCATCATGGAGACACCAAGCGACAGATTTGCAGCTGTTGTCTATTTGGGCCCAATTCAGCCCATTTTTTGCCATGATTTGAAGCTGTGTCCATCCTGGGCTCCCTGCAGGCCTCCTGGAGCACTGAAAGAAGCCCTGGGAGGTCACTGCCCAAAACCAGCATTGCAGAAGTGCTCTGGGGGATGGGGAGGGGAATCCTCCACTGGCTCCCCATTGACAGCAGGCAAAGCCCAAGGGCTGATTCGACTCATGCGGGCAGGCAGGTCATGAGTATGAAGCAAGACAGAGCTGCTGAGGCAGAGGTTGGCCAGCTCAGATGTCACCTTCCCCTTAAGCTTCAAGACTGCAAGGACCATCCCTCAACTTCCCCTCTCCAGCTTTGAGACCCCCAAAGACTGACCTCAGCTCTGCAGTAGGACCTATGCATCCCTGAGCTGAGATCAAAGGAGCCTCAAAGGTAATTCTGTCAGAAAAAGGTCATCATGTCACAATTTCCAAGCTCAAATCCTAATCCCCAAGATGACCATCTTGATGAGATGAACCACAGAGAACTTCCCATGAGGGAAGATGAAAGCACAGTAAGTCCTGCTTTGCGTTGGACTGGCTCCCATTCACCACAGGGCTCTGCTCAACATGGGCATGAAAGCAGGGAGAAAGCACCCTCAGAGCTCCTGAGTCTGATCCTGCCCTGTTCCATCCCTGCTGGATGGGCAAGTGTGCTGGGTCCGATAAGGAGATGCTGCTGCCCACTGTGAAAGCTAAACCCGTGGTTTCTGCTTCAAGCAACATGAAATAAGGTCTCAGAAAGACCTGCAGGGAGGTCTCTGCTCCAGAAGCGACATATGTTGGGGTCACCAAATGCTGGACCCTCTGACTCTTCCCCCAGATCCAGACAGGGTCCAGGACTGGCCCAGCAGGTAGATGGGGGATGTTGATCTCTGTGAGCCCAGCAATCCCACTGCCCAGATGTCAGGATGGTTTGGCTCTTGCTGGACCACCTTGAGCTGGGCTATACCAGCATGGAAACCATGACCTCAGGTTTTCAGGAGCACTCTGGACAGTCCTCCCAGAACCTGGAGGCTCCAGGGCTGTGGTTGGCAAAACCCTGACCTGATGGATGGGTCACACCACTCCCTGGGGTGCTCAGTGCTTCCTTGTGGCTCCTCCACTGTCTTTCTCATGCCACGCTGGCATCCTGCCTGAGAACCAGGCACTCCAGTGAGTGAGCCTTGTGCATGGCTGCAGCCTTTCCGGACACATGACAACCCGTTGGTTGGTTGCTGGTTTTCTTCCAGCTTTTGGAAATGTTCATTTTAGTGGAGATTAATTCTGCCAGTAAAATTCCTCCTTGTCTCCTTCCTCTTTCTCCTCTCTAGCTGAAGGCTTGCCAAGCTGGAAGGTTGGCATCATCATGGTGCAAGCAGGATCAGCAGAGCACACAGTTGCTGCCTGGTTCCTCCAGAGCAGCCATCCTGACCCTCCCTCCTAGCAGAACAGTTCATTAACTCTGGGGGTTTGGGGATGCAAGAGGAACCCAAATCTCCTAGCTGCTCCTCCAGCAAAGAGGCTTGAGGTCATGGATCAAACAGGGGTCACTAGTCCCAAGGCAGACATGAGGGTTTCAGCATCTCAGAGATGGACCAGGCCCACGGCTCCACCTCCTCTCCCCTCACCAGACCCTCTCAGGGAGCACTGGAGAGGCAGGTGGGTGGGTGAGGACAGCTGAGCCCCTCCACACTGCCAGGAGTGATGCTGAGCTGTTCCCCTCTGGGAATGGACCTTCCCTGGAACAGCAGCACTGCCCCAAGGACATCGGTGGGGGGAATTCACAGTACCTGGCAAGTTGAACTGCTTCTGCTGGCGCGGGCACTGCGGGGAGGGGTGCAGGGGAGATGGGGGCGTCGCGCTGGGCGGCAGCGGTGGGGCTGGCGAGGAGGGTGTGGAGGACGTGGTGGAGGAGGGGTTGCTGCTGGAATCTGGTTGGTAGGGCACCGGAATGTGGTCCTGCAGGACACAGGGAAGGAGAGAAGAGAGGATCTGGTGAGAGCAGTGCTGACTGGCACCATCCTAAGGTTCTCCAGTGCAGAGGACTCTGGGTGACAAGTGACAGTCACACAGTCCATCCCACTCCCCATTTCCAGAAGCCCTAGAAAACAACCAGAGCTCTAACCTGGCCTCTTCCAAAGCCATTTGTATTCACAATTTGCACCAAGGCCATTTCACACCATAAACCAGGCTTCTTTGCCAACCCCTCCATGCTATGCATCCATGACTAAGGGGTCCACAAGTCTTCTGGGTCTGCAGAGCGGCGGCCACCAAGATTAGAGCTCAGAGCAGAGAGATTCGAAAGGATCAACCAATACACCCCAAGACATCCCTTGGCCTTCACTGACCCTTCCCAAACCAGACAAGGATGGTAGCTTTGAGAGTGCCTCTCTGGGGCACATTGCAATGGGTGAGAAGGGAACACCTGAGACCCAATGGGCAGGAGAACCTGCCTGAGTAGCTTGCATCTGAAAAGGAAAATTGAGGCCAGAATTTCCCCCTTGCTGTCCAACTTGGAGCCACTTTACAGGGTCTGAGTTTCAGCAGTGCTGAGCACTCCCATCTCCATGCAAGATCCATATAAGAATGTACACCCTCCAAGGTTAGAAAATCTGCATGAGCCTTCCCCAGCAGGTAAGTTTGTCCAAATTAATTAATTTTTCAAGAGCTGAGTTTTCCAGGAATCTCATGATCATTTTATATAGACCATCCTGCCACACAAAAATCTTGGCCAGGTTAATTATTTTTTAAGTGAATGCTGAAAGCTACTAACAATAAGATTTCACAGGGGACTCAGAACTAGATGAACTTTAAGGTCTAACGTAGGCCATTCTATAATTTTATGATTTTATTCAGGTATCTCTAAAGAACGGCTTTTAGAAACATCAAAGTAGAAGGAGGTCCACTTGCATAAAGCACATTTATAGGGGAAACTTCAAGCTGAATGGGAGTGTACAGGCCAAACTCAAATATATAAAAGTACCCACTGTGCATTATTATGTCCTTCAGCCTCAAAAAAAAATATTTGCACCAGCTCATAACAAAAACAGAACAAGTATTTCTCAAAAGATTTAGGTGTTAAAACAGCATCTACATGAGCATCTTGGTACCCAGCTTTGCCCAGAGCAAGAAGATGCTAAGGGCTGGAGATTCTACCAGGGTTTGGGAAGGCAGGGTTTTGACAACCCAGTCCCCATCACATCCAGGCACTTGGGGACATGATTTGTGGTGGCAATGCTGGAGGAACAGTTGGACCTTTTCCAACCTAAACAATCCCATGATTCTATGAAAAGCTGCTGATATTTGGGTGTGGTGGGTCTGGTCCCCTCTGGCAGGGGGTGGGCTCAGAGGGATGCTCAGGGCTTGTGGAGCAGCTTACCTTGTTGAGTTTGTTGGTCTTGGGGAGCGTCTGACTGACGTGCAGGTCTGAATACCTGGGGGGTTTCCGCAAGGGGTTGTTGATATCACAGGGCACTGACTCTGTCCGGACTAACCTTGCTGGATTAAGAAGGGAGAGCAGGGCAAAGGGGATGGAGAGGAGGAGAAGAGAGAGGGAGAGGCATCAAAGCTTTGAAGGAGCACTCAGGGTCACCCTGTGCTTGC
>NW_008675199.1:29767-43938 GCF_000695815.1 Acanthisitta chloris
CAGCTGCTCAGCTCCTGCCCTGGGATGGCAGCTGGACTTTGGGCTCCCCCTGCACCTAGGATACAGCCAATCCCCCCAGGATATGGGGGGCTTAAAGCCCCCCACGTGGGCTGTGAACTGCCCACTGCTCCCCCTGCCAAGGGGCTGCAATTTGTGAGAGCTCAGCAGTTGCCATGGACACCACTGGGATGCGGCACAATCCTGTCCCTTGCCAGTGCTTTTTGGGACAAGGAAAGGAGCTAGCTAAGAGCTCTGCACTCTCTGCAGGGAGACTTTTTTTGGGGAAAGCCAGCCTGCAGGTTGAGGGACTCAGGAATGGTTTGACTCCAAGACAACGTTTTTAAGAGCTGAGTTGTTGTTGGTTTTATTGGGGGGGAGCTATTTCACTGATGCTGAGGCCACTCCAAAGCCACGTTGCTTCTTGCTCCCACACTAAAACATACAGTGGGCAGCTCCAGCTCTTGCACCATCACAGCTCACAGCTACAAACCCCAATTCTGCCTTTCCTGCCTCCTGGTCAGGATTTGTAGCAGCTTCAAGCATGATAGGGGCATTTTCACCCCCTTTCACCCAAATTTCTGCAAGCAAGGGCACGGAGGGGTGGAGTGAAGGCTGTAAAATTGCCCCCTCCAAGGCACAACATCCCCACTCGCCTTGTGAGGTGCCACACCAACGCAGCTGCCACCAATGCAATCCATTTCCCCATGATCAAACCAACGAATGCATTTTTGGTGAAATTTAACACAAAGTAACAGCTTTAGGAGCTCAAAATTCAAGGCAATAGTAATTGGAAACGTTTCCCTTAGGTGGTCGCAGTCCTCTGGCCATCAGGGGAGCACTCGGCCAAAATCTGGAAGAAAAGAGATGGGAAGCGACGCCCGTCGTCCTGCTGCAAAGTTCTCCCTCCTCTGTGGATTTTAGGATGGGCTCTCTCGGAGGAGAACCGGGTAAGGCAGCTCCAAAAGCACCATGAGCATCCGCAGGGGCACAGCCACATCCCTGTTGTGGGGACCCCCATGCACCGCCAGCGCCGCGGGAGATTTGGGGTCCCACGCGTCCGCCCTAAGCTCTCGACAGTAGCAAAAGGCTAAAACCTGTTGGACTTACCCCGTGTGGTGGGGAATCTGAAAATAAAAGGAGGCAGGGGAAGGGTGGGTGGAAGTGGTTTGCAATGCAAATCTGCCTCGCCCCGAACGGTTCGTCTCCCTATAAGCGGAAAAAACGGTGGGTAAAATTTTCACAGAGCGCCCAAGCGGTTCGGGAGCCTCCATCCCACCAGGGACCCTGCGAGGGTCAGGCTCCCGAATCACCCCGGGGGCTTTTGAAAGTTTTACCTGGTGGCAACATCCATGGAGGCAGAAGGGGGAAGAAAGGCCCTTACCTCCACGGTGGATGATCAGCAGGTGACATGGAGGGGCCTCTTTGGTGCATTTGTTGTGGCACTTGAGCCTAGCAGGGAACAGAGAAAAAGGAGTGAGAAACAAGGGTGAAGGGGACATGGAGCATTCCAGGATGGAGAGAGACTATTTAAAAGAGCATGTCGTGACAGGGTAAGGGGGAACGGCTTCAAACTGACAGAGAGTAGGGTTAGATTAGATAATAGGAAGAAATTCTTCCCTGTGAGGGTGGTGACTGGCACAGGCTGCCCAGAGAAGCTGTGACTGTCCTACCCCTGGAAGTGTTCAAGGCCAAGTTGGATGGGGCTTGGAGCAACCTGTTCTAGTGGAAGGTGTCCCTGGCCACAGCAGGGGCTGGAACTGGATGGGCTTTAAGGCCCCTTCCCTCCCAAGCCATTCTAGGATTCTATGAATCCATGATGTGGCACGGAGCAGGGAGCATTGCTGCAGCACAGGGACCCTTTCTTCCCCCAGGGAGGTGACTTGATGTAAGACTTCAGTTGTGCACAGCCTCTGGGTGCTTGTTGCCTGAATAAACACTCTCAGATCTCTGTGGTCCTGGGAAGACCCATGATTCCCAAACAGCAGGCTAAGAGAGAGGCAGCAGCACAGGACGCACATCCTGGAGTACTGCGGTGGTGTGGCTGGAAGGACACAGAGGTTGCACACCCTTGGCAAATGCATCTGTCCTGATAGAGCAGTAGAGGAACACCCAAACCTGGAGACACTGCCTGGCTCCCCTTTTTTCTGCCAGCTGTGAAGAACCAGGTACCCTCCAGCAGCTTGAGAATGCCCAAAATTGTCACTTCTGCCAGTGAAAGAAAAGGAACAGACGCCTGTGCTGGGGTTAAAGATTTAGTGGAACGTGGGCTGGAACAAAATGATCTTTAAGGCCCCTTCTAGCCCAATCCATTTCACAATTCTTTGAAAGCTTGATCCCCTCCAACCACCATCCTGCTGCTTGATCCTTAAATAAATTCAGGGGCAGTGGAGGGGGAGGAAGTCGCTTCCCTGGCCTCAGATGTGCTCCTGCCATTGCACTCTCCACTCCTGGCTTTACTAAGGACATTTAACTAAAATAATGAGAGCATTTATGGCTGCGTTGAATAATCTGCAGATCTTTGACTGTTTTTGTGGAGCTAGAGCAGGAGTCTATGGAGGGCTTCACCCCTGGGTCATGCATATAGGCATAAGCAGATTCCCAAAACCTTCCTGTTCCTTCTTAATTAGGGATGGAAACGCGTCCCCAGCTCACGCTCTGCTGCGGTGGCAGAAAGCCGTGGGGGAAAAGGCACAAAGGAGGAAAGGATTTATAAAAACAAGGGTAAAGGATAAAAAAAGCATGGGAGCTCCAAGTCAATGAGCTGGGTAATGAAAATTCAGGAGCCACGCATGTTAGCTTTTATTACAAAGCTGTTCCTAGAGGGAAAGGCAGGGATTATTTGGTATTTCAGGCTTGGGGGGTTTGGGGTCTAGTTGTTTGTTTTACCTGCTTGTTCCCTTCTGGTTTCTGGGGAAAGCAGCACCAGGGCTGGCTGTGGCTACAGCAAAACTGAAAAACCTAAATACATTGCATTCACCCTAACTTTTTACAACCAGGAAATGGAACTGCTCTTTTCTGTAGCATTACAGGCAGCAGGACCGACACAGCCAGAGCCACAGCAACCCTGTTCCCACACAGGGGACCAGGCACAGCATCCCTCCTTCCACCCAGGGACCAAGCAGGACCTGCAGGCAAAGCCTCCAGCTGCTTGAGCACTGAATACCATAGAAATCACTCCTTTAAAATCTGTGTATTTGATATCACTTCCAGAAAACCACCACCAGCTGCAGTGTAACCAGGCATTTCTCATCCAGGTTTAAATCCCAATTTACTAACTCATCAGCATTTAATCAATGGCAACAGCGATTGTTATCGCACCATAGCTTCAGCTAACTCAGTTACCCCGCAGACAATCACATATTCCCAGCTCCCATCCCTAGAAAAGGCAATCCTGTCTCCAGCAGTAGCTCTCCTAAGTGCTGATGGCTGCACGATACTGTCTAAGAGCTGAGCTCTGCCAGATTTAGAGCAGTTGGAGTGGCCCCAACCTCTGCCTCGCTCTCTTTTCCCATTCCCATCCAATTTTACATCTCCTCTCCTCTGCATTGTGGCTAAATTGTGATTTTGAATGGGTTGGCTCTTCAGTGCCATGACCCCACCAGAAAACAGAGACCCTCAAGTCTCTGGCTGCAAAAATAGAAACTACAGCCCAAGGCTGTTGGCAAAGCCCATCCAATACCCAGAATTATCCTCCAAGCTCTCGGCTAAGCCACTCTAGTCCCCAGTCCAGCACATCCATCTCGCATCTCCTACAGATAATTCCACGTGGGACCACATGGAGATCTAAAGCCAGGCCAAGGATGGCAGTGAGCAGGGGGCTGTCAGGATCTGACTCAGAGCTCTGGTGCAAGTGGAGCTGAGGTCTGGCAGGCAGCATCCTCCCCAGGGACCCCACTCCCATCCCAGGCACACAGACTCAACCTCAGCCCTGTTTTGGGGTGTTATTCACCCAATTTCACGTCTCATGAAAGCTTCCTGTGAGGATGAGCTGGCGAGAGGCTGGTTGGCCTCCCCATGCTCGGCTACACCAGCAAAATCCTGTTTATCCTCTCACAATATTAAGGAGTGACACAAACAGCTTCAGCACTGCGTCGTACTTGCAGTTTTTGCATTTTAAGCCAAACAACATTCCTTTCCCGCAGACGGTGCAGGTCTGAGACATCCAGTACTTAGTGGAAAACCTGTGGAGAGAAACACAGAGAGTGGGCAGGGAGAGATGAAGCCACATCTGCCTACTGAGTCCTGATTTATCCTTTTCTTGCTGCCCTCAAACACCACTGGAGGTGTTGAGGCATCTTTCTAGGGATGCCAAAACACAAATATGAGCCTCCCTTTGGTTATGCAGAGGGGCACAACCTGCTCTAAAGCAGGTCCAAGCCAGCCAGAATGGCCATTAGCCACAGGTTTGCTGCAGCTCCCCAACTTTACCCAACCCAGGCACCCCCAAGACACTTCCTTGCCCTGGGGACCAAAGTTTCCAGCCCATCAGGGTAGCAGGTGCCCCATCAAATAGCATCACTGAGCCTATTTCCAGTGCTTTTCCCTCTTGAGGTAGATATGGAAGGGCAATAATCTGGAGATGGAAAAATCTGCTGAAGGTTGGCAAGGTCACAGATAATACACAGCTTTTATTGATAGCGACTCAAGCCTTATCTAAAACAAATCTGAACTGAAATGGAATTTAAATGGGCTTCTAGGACAGTGCAGTACAGCATGGGAAAGAGAGGGAATAGCCCCAAGCCCTTCATCCTGGACCAGAGATGGAAAGGGAGATGCTCATCCTCCAGCATCGGGGGGGACTCACCCGGCTCCGCAGCAAAATTGGGCATACCTGTGTTTTATCGAGTTTCCTAGATCCCGACGGGGGATCTGCGGGGACCAGCGAGGCACTGACAGCGTATCTGCAGGGAGAGACAGGGAAAACCATCAGTGGGGTTCAAGCTTTTTGGGATGGGAGCAAATGATATGCACAAAAAAATGAGGTTTGCCTGGTCTTTCCCCTTGGAGATGCCCCACTGTGGTCCCTTTCTGGAAATGAAGAGACCTCTGAGCTTTGAGCTTGGGTCTGCAGGAAACTGGGGTCTCCTGTCCCCCATAACAGACACCAGCACCCAGTTAGGATCAGGGAGATGACGTACCCAACTGCAGGCAGAACAGGATTGCAAAGCTTTTGGAAGCACATCATGATATCCAAACAAGAAAGGAAAAAGAAAGCTGAAACAGCAGCATTGTCGTTTTTTAATAAGACATCACATCTTGCAGTGGTGATTGAACAAAAAGCCAAGAGTCAGCCACTCGAAAGGCAATTCCACTCATATTCCAAGAGAAGAACAGAGTAAAAAGCAGCCTTGCCACTCTCCTTCCAAGGGAAAAGGAGGGAGAAATGGTAATGGAACCTTCTCTGAGTAAGGAGAAAGAGGTAAGTTCATTAGTACCAGCTGGAACAGGAAGGTAATTAGCAGCACAGCCATGTTTAAGACTCCACATCCCCCTTCAGCCTCACAAAGGCATACATCTTCTTCCTCCTCTTCCTCCTGGAGAGGAGGCCTTGGAAAGGTCCTGCCCCACAGGACACTCAGCCAGGGAAGGAATCTGTGCCAGGACTCAAAGACTGGATTTTCAATAAGGGATTCGAGAGGTTTCCCGGGCACAAGCACACAACCCCAGCACGAGCCGAGCCATGGTGGGGGCCGAGCAGCAGAGCCAGGCCATTTGCTCAGTGTGCCAGCAAATCCCTCACTAAACACATGCTGGATATTATCCCTCGGAGCACGAAGAACCGCTGTTTGCTTTAATATCCCATTTTAATATAGCGGGCGGCAGGGCACTCTAATTGCACTCGCTTGCTGAAGGTTACATTTACATCCTGCTTCCTGTGCCAGGCACCGTTAAAAGTCCTGGGAGCATCCTAAACGGCATCCTTCTCCAGCAGCTGCTCCGGTTCCTTCTCTCACTCCTCCACATCAGTCCCGATTGTTCCTTGTGCAGAGCCAGAAATTAAGGGATTAGCATCATAGAATCATGAAATGGTTTGGGTTGGAAGGAACCGTAAAGATGATCTTGTTCCACTCATTCTATCATGGGCAGGGACAACTTCCACTAGCCCAGGTTGCTCCAAGCCCCATCCAACCTGGCCTGGAACACTCCCAGGGATGGGGCAACCACAGCTTCTCTAGGCAACCTGTGCCAGTGCCTCACCATCCTCACAGGGAGGAATTTCTTCCTAACATCTAATCTAAATCTCCTTTAGTTTAAAACTGTTCCCTCTTGTCCTATCACAATCTGCCCATATAAAATTATCTCACTCCTTTTTAAGTCCTTCATGCTGAAGGACTACAAAGTCAATGAGGGGAATTGCTGTCCCCAGCCCTGCCTTCACTGTTTCATCCCATGCCAATATTTTTGACTCACACTTCTCACCAGCCCTTGAGACAATCTATTGCAGACTGCTGGACTCACATCCCTCCCACTATCCCAGTATCTACAGCCTCCCAGGGTGGGAAGTTGGTCCACAAGTCCCAGAGATGATGCTCTGAAGAGTTTGACCACTCCAAGCATGAGCCCCATCCCTTCCTAAATGTCATTTTCTCATCAGTAAATCACATTACACAAATAAGTTGTCATTGTTCTCCCTCCAACACCAGTCCCTGAAGAACTAAACACCCAGGCAAGAACAGCTCCTCTACCAGAATTAAATTACAACCTCCGCTTTATCAGCCTCAATTTATTCCCACTAACTTTCAGCTGGCCTCAATTAAATCCTGCCAGCCCAGGGAGGGGGAGAGGGGACTGAGGCAAAGACGTCTGAGCCTTTTAATTACTTTCTAAATGGGCTCACTGCAAGAATGTATTAAAGTGCATCAGGGATTTTGACCTCCTAACATAAATGAGACCTACGTGATTCATGGTTAATTACGCTCATTAGAGGGAGCGATAGGCATAGGACGGTGGTGTTTAACAATAGACCTGCTGTTTGCAGGAGGGAAAACCAGCAAAGCAGGGTAGGAGGGCAGGGGAAGGTGCATCACTGCCTTGGGGGAACGCTCCCCAAAGGTTTGGGGGGCTTTGGAGTTATTTGAGGATTCTCCCCTTTAACCTCTGTGGTGATATTCCCACCCAGAGGAAAAGCTGTTTCTCCCAACATTCAATCAGGGTGATGCCCAGAGGGAATGTGGAGATGCAGCAGCCTGCCCCCAGCCACTGGAGGAATATTCCTATCAAAACCCCCAAATTCACCACAATTAGAGGTAATTGCAAGGAAAAAAAAACGTTAGCACATCTTGCTGCTGCAGGGGGGGCAGGCTTTGTCGTGGGGACCCAGTGATGGAGAAGTGCCATCCCAAGACAGCAGGATCAGTTGATCCTCGCAAGCTTTGAAGCGTGACAGTGGCTGCCTCTCTCCCTCCCTCCATCCTCCTCTGCCCAGCACCAGTGACCCCGAGCTGCCCTCTGACTACTGATGTCTTCCAACCTCCCCTCCCTGTGTGTCAGTCATTCTTTATACCTTTATCATCAGCAACCTCCTATATGGCTTGAAAAATCCAAGTTCTCCTAGCCATAATTCCCCCCGCATAATTTTCCCTCCTCTCCTCCTCTGAGATGACATTTAATGGCCACAGGTGGAATTTCCCAGGGAAGAATGCAGCTGGTCCCCACTCAGCAGACCAACTGTGAACTCCCCCTGAGCACCCATCTCTTCCCTGTCTCCCCATCATCCAGAGGGGCTCCTAAAGGCCAAACCCTGCTCCACAAAGTCATGGCACTGCCCAATGCCACCCAGCACACTGTAGAGCAGTACAGCCCCTGATGCCATAGGATGCCACCCTTCACCCCAACACCTCCAAAACCTCCTCAGTTTCCTTCACTGCAGCATCACACCGACAAAGGTCACAGTTCCTGCTCCACACAGCACAGCTTATCCTTGAGTCAACAGTCCATGCTTGATGGGATCAGATGTGCCAGGAGGAGAGCAGGGAAGGGGGAAACCAACCGAGCAAAGCGTGACAGCCACCTCCGGCGCATCTCTGACAGCCGACACGGGAGAAGAGCCCTGCCACCCAGCTCCCCAGCAGTGACAGACAGCTGTGACAGCTGCTGCTGGTCCCTGACTGGCACCCACACACCTTGGAGGTGACGGGAACTGCGATGCTGCCTTGGCCGTGACGCCCTCCTTGCCCCTGCTGCCATCCCAACAGCTCCACGGTGCCTTTCGGCTGCTGGCATGGATGTTTCCTCTTCATTCCCCGGCTGGGAGATGGGATGCTTAGGCATCTCTGGCATGTAGAACAGCAGCCAGAGCTTCCCTATTTCATTATGTTGGGTTTCCAGCCTTTTTGAGGGCAGATCAGCAGTGCTGCCCTCAGCGAGCCCCACCACTCTCACCAAGGACACCAGGAGCATCACCTGGAGCTGGCGGTAGCACCAAACCACACCAATGGGGACCATGTTTGGTCACAATTCCTCCCTCTTCATCTTTCACCTTTCTGGACACCCTGGAAATTGGTGTGAACATGTTACCCATCACAGCGACAGCCTGATAAACAAACCCTCCTACTACTACTACAGCAAACAGCATCAGGCAATGTTCACATTATGAATGGGATGGATGAAATCGATGGAAGTGAACTTGGAAAGCATGCCAGGATGAATCGCTGTGAAGCCACAAAGTGGCCAGGAGGCTTTGCACTTGTCTCTAGACGTCCTCCAGACCCCTGTGTATCCCAGGCAGTCACCAAAATGCTCCCAGTCCCAGGGTGATTGAGTCCTATGAAAAGATCAAGGGAAGATGCCAAGGTGCAACCTCCTCCCACAAGAGTTCAACAATGAAGAAAAGTGCAAGAGATCCATACCAGGAGTATCTCTACCACCATATCCCCAGGCAGAAATCACAGTCTGGAGCTATATCATAGAATCACAGAAGCATGGAATGGTTTGCGTGGGAAGTGACCTTAAAGACCTTCACATTACACTCACTCTGCCACAGTCAGGGACACCTTCCACTAGACCAGGTCACTCCAAGCCCATCCAACTTAGCCTCAAACACTTCCCGGGATGGGGCAGCACCAGTGAGCTGCTCTGTAGAAAAATGTGCTCCCAAAGTTGCAAAGTCCCTCCAAGAGACACTTTGGTCCTCCCTCACACTGGTTTTACGGCTGAAATAAGATTGGAGAGATAGTTGAATAGCCTGGCTGCTGCAATGCTTGGAGCAGCAGCTCCAGCAGCTTTCCCTCCCTATGGTATAAAATCAATGCAGGATTCAAGATACAAAGGCAGTCACCTGCTCATTAGTGCATGTGCTAAATATTCTGCACAGAATTTGGTCTAGTGAAAGGTGTCCCCCCATGCAGGGGATTGAAATGAAATGATCTTTAAGGTCCCTTCCAACCCAAACTATACTGTGATGCTATGGCTCACAGCCAGGTCCAAACCCAGGTGCTGTGGGTGGAAGGATGATCCATCAGGATGAAACAAAACCCCAGCCGTAGCGGAGGGGATCATCCCAAGCAACCAAAGAAGGCAAAGCTATTCTCAGAGCATCTCTAGTAAGAAAACAGAGTTGCTTTATAATCCCGGCAGTTCCTCTTTGCAGCGTGACAATCCTATTTATACAGCTGAAATGTCATGTTCAGCCTCTCTGCTGGCTTAAATACTCACATTGTGATTTTCTCCCCCCAGTTTGCAGCCTTGCAGGCTCAATTAGGCTTACCCAGACAAAGCTGTATTCTTCGACTCCGCACAGTGCTGCTGGGGTAGGAAACCCTCTGGAGCCTCGTTTCCAGCTGGAGCAGCCCGATGGTGAGGCAACCAGATGTGGCCAGATGTGGGCTACAGGGAGCTCCCAGCTGGGCTGCCAACACAGCCTTGAAGTGCTCATACTATGACTTAGACTGGCAGCAAGGCAGGTTCAGGGAGGAGAGAGCCATTGATGGACACAAAGAAATGATGTTCCCTTGGGGAAGCCCCCTGATAAAGGCAGTTTGGGTTGGGATAGTGTTAAGGAGAAACCTCTTCCCACAAAACCACCCCTAATACTGGGCATAGGATGCCTATAGAGAGGGACCATGGTCTGAAAGGCACTGATTGCTTGCACATGTGCCCCACAGCACCTTCAACACTGGCATCATGTTTTTGGGTCCTGCCTAGTCCTTTCCAATGGAAAGGATGGATTTAGGGCTCCTGGATTCCCACTCTGATCCACTGGACATTATATTTAATCACCTTCCACCAGCCACACCTACCTGAGGTCAGTCCTCCAGGGACCCTTTCACAGATGGTCAGCACTAAGAGCTCTAGTGGCCTCTCAGCACTTGACACTTGCTTGGCCATCCCTGGTTGCCCACCCAAGCCCCAGGTAGACACAGCCAGTTTGCTTCCCAGGAGCAGAAGGTCAGCACCATAAATTGCAAAGCCCTTGGTCATGAAGCCAAGAGAAAGAGCCAAGACGGGGATTCAGGAGAAGTGACCCACCAGAGACATGGCCAGGACAGCACCTGGCTCCTGGCCCTGTGAGAAAGGGACTTCACCCCTTCTTACAACTTTCTCATGAGGGGCAGTGGAGCAGCAGCACCCATCTCTGCTCTCTGTGACCAGTGACAAGAACCAAGGGAACAGCATGGAGCTGTGTCAGGGGAGGTTTAGGCTGGATATCAAGATAATGGTCTTCCCCCAGAGGGTATTTGGGCACTGGAACAGGGCAGTGGTCACAGCCCCAAGCCTGACAGAGCTCAAGGAGTGTTTGGCCAATGCTCTCAGGCACAGGGTGGATTGTTGGGTTATCCTGCACAGGGCAGGAGTTGGACAGATGAACCTTGGAGTCCCTTCCAGTTCAGGAGATTCTGAGATTTTGTAATTCCTCCAGCAATATTTGTGCTGCAAGAAGTTCCTTCTGCAGCTCGCTGCCAGCCCTCGTGCTTTTGCTCCACATCTGTGAAAATCCATTCGCATCAGGGCAAATAGCTGTTAAAAATAAGAGAGAAGCATCCAAACCCACATCCGGCCAGGACCAATGATGACTCAGATGGGAGCATGCTCCTGCCACAAGCAGCAAGGCACGCTGGCTGTTGAAAAGAGATCATGGAGAGACAGCCGGGGAGAGTGGGGTCTTGCCGAGGGCTCACTGGGCTCCACTCATGCATCTCAATCTGACAACATCTTTTGTTTCCGTGCTTAGGGAAGTAATTCCACATCAATCCAGAGTGTACTGGGTGCTGTCGTGCTGATCCCACAAGAGGAAAGAGGAAGAGGCATTTTTCTGTTGCAGTTTTATAAAAGCTCATAGTCATACGGATGGAATATTGTAGAGAACACAGCTGTCAAACTGCATCCATGCCACAAGGATGGGGAGAGAGATGTTCTTGGGATGCAGAGTGGGCACAGTCCACTGGATCACACCCTTGGTGAGCCCCATGGAGCTCATCCAGCAGCACATGGGAATCCCACTGCACTTCAGGCAACAAGAATTAGTGGCACCCCAGGAGCTGGGGTGAGGTGTGACCCCTAAACCACCACCAGCACTTCTCATAGGCCCTACAAGCCTTGGATCTTTGGACCAGTGAGAATGGCAGTGAGGGGTGAGCAGGGGACCCAAGGACACACAAGAAGAGTAGGGGGAAGTCTTTCAGGTCCCACAACAGCAACATGGGGCATGAGGAAAGCAGAAGAGGTGTCTGCCCAATATCCTTACTGATAGCGTGGTGAAGCAGTGGCACAGGCTTCCCAGAGAAGCTGTGGCTTCCCCATCCCTGGAAGTCCTCGAGGCCAGGTTGGATGGGGCTTGGAGCAACCTGTTCTAGTGTAAGGTATCTCCCCCATGGCAGGGGGTGGAATGAGATGAGCTTTAAGTTTCCTTCCAGCCCAAACCATTCCATGATTCTACTCCTCCCTACAAAGAAATGTGCCTCTGCTCTGCTTGGCATAACTCATGCATGGATGCTGATCCTGCAAGGACCAAATGGTTTCAATGATGCTAAAACCTCTCAACAGGGATCAACCAGCTGGTGAAACCAAGCCTGTCTCTCCACAGCTCACATCTAGCCCAGAAAACAAACATTCACAGCAGCCACGAATGTTGGAGGGCCGAGGAAAATGAGAAGAGACACCTCTCCAGCAGCGTTAGTCACTTGATAACCCATCACTTATCGCATCCTGCTCCTGTGATGCCACATTGCATCAGGCTATCACGCCACGGGATGTAATCCAACGCATAGGCATGGGGAAACCTAACGCAATGAGACACAGGGTGGGGTTGCTGGGAATGGGGTTTAGTTCTTGGTTTCTGCTCTGTTACTCTGGGCTGCAAGTTGAACTCAATGCCACAGGAAAAACAGCAATGCAAAAATACTCCTTGCTCCAGGCAAACCCACTGGCTGTGCCAGCCAGAGTCAGGTCTAGGAATAACATCACCGGCCTGCAGAGCTTCTGCCAGGTCCTACTGACCCCAGAGCCAAAGGAAAGGGAGACAAAGGATGGCAGAAATGGCTTGATGATTCTTCAATGATCCCAAACAGTAGCTGTGGGGGGGACGGAAAATGAGAGAAAGAAAGCAGGGGAAGGAAAGGGGAGGAAGATTTTTGTGGTGTTTCTGCCTTGCAGAGGGCTGGGAGAGGCATGGCTGTGGGGATGTAAGCAGGGTGTGAAGGATCTGCCCCATCACACCAGCACCCATCGCCAGCAAACTGGTGCTCAGGATAGCCACTGAGCTGGTGCTACATCCCACCCTGATGAGAACAGGGAGGAGGAAAACCTGACAGTGCCAGAGATGGACAAAGAGGGGGTTACCTGAAAAGCCCTTCTTCAGCCAAGAGCTGAGCAGTAAGAAGTGGAAAAACCCAAAACAAGCCTGGAAGACCACATTTTGCGGAAGCAAACTAGGCAAAAGTTCAGGGAGGGGAAGGTGGCAGAAAACCAGGCTGGATATGGAATTGGAGGAAGTTTTTAGCTGAGGAACAAGAGGCAAGGGGATCTCGCCCTCCCCATGACAGCTCTTGGCTTAAAATTGCTCCCAGCAGCTGCTGCATGTGTCCTGGGAGGTTTTGTTCAGACTAAGAGTCATGCCTGGCTTGTAAAAATCTTCAATCCCTGCAGAATTAATCAGTGCACCAGTCCGAGGCCAGGAAAGCAGGATCTGGCTGTTTCTCCCTGGCCAGTCGCAACGCCCTGGGTGAGCTCACTGAGCCAAACCCACCTCAAGTCCCACCACCAGCAACTCCTAAAAGGGCACAAACCACCCTGGCAGATTCAGAAGCAGAATCAGGGCTGCCTGCTGGGATCAAACTCCATGGGGTTTGCTCTGGAGCTGTCTGCATCAGGGCGCTGTCTGCATCAGGGCTGGCTTCATCCAAAACTCAGCATTGGCTCAAAACTCAGCAAGGAGAGGTCTGAAACACAGCTGCCTTGCATGGAGGGAAAACCATGGCTGGCTTTACAAAGAAACCCTTGGAAAAGTCACTTTCAGGTGACATCCAGGCAGTGTCACCAACCCAAGCAGCAGGGAAATCTCACAGCTTTCCCAGGGGACAGCAGCCACCCTCTAGCACCTGTGTTCTTGTGACAGGGGAGTCTGTATGTCAGCATAAATCTATATTCACTATGGCAGTGGGTTTGCATAGATACAGACATAAATAATCAAGGATTTAGTTATATATTTACCCAGAAGCACTCACATATCTCTAAATACCAATGCAAGGCACCTACGCAAGGGCTGTGCTCACTGCACAACACTCAACCAATGTCCTCCAGACCACTCCAAGTTTGCCCACGGTCATATCCTCTACTTGGCATCAACCACCACCCACCCTATGGCAGAGGGGCCTGAGGGGGCCACATAGACTTACTTGCTGAGAAGGTGGCTTCGGTGTGAACAGGAGGGGTGGAGGGGAGGAAAGGTGGGTACCCCACGAAGAAGGAGCGCAGAGAGCGCTCAGAGAGGAGTGGGGAGCGCTGCGCGGGGATGTTCTCACAGCTTCCCACGCTGTTGTGGATCTTGAGGTTCAAGGGCTTGTTCTTCTTCTTGACTCTGGAAGGGAGGAGGAAGAAAAAAGGAGAAAAAAGTGAAGGGCAAAGAATTAGGGGCGTTTGCTTACAGGTGGGAGCGATGAACTGAGGAATTGGTGGCACCTGTAGGACAAGGGAGATGCTGCACTGCATCTCTCTCATGTGATAACTACACCCAT
>NW_008675199.1:43973-57677 GCF_000695815.1 Acanthisitta chloris
CAATTTTCATTAAGCAACATTCCAGAGCTTTTCCTCTTGCAAAACCTGACTGAAAAGGGTCAGTTGGCCCAAAACCCCAACACCCCCAGCCTGGCTGACCTTATCATATCCCCTAAAACACCTTTTCACAGAGGTTGGGCTGCAGCACTCCTCAGTGCCTCAATCCCGAGGTTTCCAACCTAAATGCACTTGTGTGAACTTCACTGATAGTTAAAAGGTGTTTATGGTAACACCTAAGTCCTTGAACACCTTGGCATGAGACCCCAGGTAACACCCTTGTCCCACTTAGGGCCAGGAGGGCTGGATGTCCTGCTCTGTCCATCCAGCCTCAGATGTAAATGATGTAAAACTTGTTCTCAAAGACAGCCATCACACAGAGCTCATTCACATCTCTAATCACCATCCAATACTACCAGCCCTGCTTCAAACAGGGGAAACTGAGGCATGGAAGGATAAGGAGAAGATGCAGACTGCTTGCTACAGCACCCAAAATGGACTTAGGCACTGGCTGTGCTGCTAAGCTTGAGAGATGTTGCTCTCTGTGCATCACAGCAGAGCTTGTCCTGGCTCCTTCCCACTGGGACCAAGACATTGGCACCCAGATCACCATCACTCCACCACACTCTGCACTTGCTCCCAATTTAATGCCACTTAATGTCACCTACATCCATTTTAGGGCCCAAGCAGGGGAATGGATACAAACAAGGTGTGGTCTGCAGTGGAGCATACGAGCAGCCTGAGTAGATTCCCAGGAAACAGCTTGTGAAGGAGCAAGACTGTCCTGTGGTGTGGAAAACCCTAAGCACTGAGAAATGCTCATCAGAAATGAAATGCTGCAGAGCAGGGGGGTGATGATATGCCCACCTCTCACCTATCATTCCATTTTTCTGCCTGCCTTGCTCTGTGACAAGGACCAGCCAGCGCTCCACTGGCTCAGATGGGCCCAAAGCAGCATCAAACCTGAAGGATTTGCAATGCAGAGCAGGGCAGGTTCCTGGCACTGCAGAGCCCCTCTAGCTCATCGGCTCCCACCCTGGCCATGCTGCAACAGTGTGAGGAGGAGAGGGGCATCATCTGCCTGCTCCAAAGCTGCTCCTGGGAAGGGCAGCTCAGCCCTTTTAGAGATTTGGGGCAGAGATTGCCCTTCAAGCACAGAGCAGGCAAAGTAACTGTTCACAGTCCTCAAGTCCAGCACAGTGGGTCAGAGATGCCTCTGAACTCAGACTCCTGCTCCCCTCTGCCAGTGAGCCATCCTCCATGAAACTCTGCATCTCCCACCACCCCAGCTCCCAGCAGTGCCCAGGGGCATCTGGCCCTGCCAGGAGGTAGGAAATGGCCACTTTAACAGAAGAAAACTAAACTGTCCTCTAATAAGGTAATTATTTCCTCACACAGGAAAAGCTGCTGCTGTGTTTAGGATGGCTGTGACGACTTCTTTGGGTGCACTGGGCTCAGGATGGGACAGATGATTGCCTCCAGGCTTGTCCAACTGAGCAGCTCTTCTGGCTTGGAGCCCATGGGGGTCCAGCACATTGCCAGCTCCCTGGCTGATGTTCATACAATCACAGAATGGTTTAGGCTGGAAGGGACCCTAAAGCTCATCTCATTCCACTCCCCACCATGGGCAGGGATACCTTACACTAGAACAGGTTGCTCCAAGCCCCATCCAACCTGGCTTTGAGGACTTTCAGGGATGGGCCAGCCACAGCTTCCCTGGACAACCTGTGCCAGTGCCTCAGCAACCTCACAGGGAAGAATTTCTTTGCAATATCCAATCTAATCCTGCCTGGTGGCCCTCAAAGCCTCAAAGCTTTCCATCACTGCTGCTCAATCCCAGCCCAACCCAGCAGCATAACCATAGTGTCTCCACCAAAACCCCCAGTGCAGCTCCCCTGGCCCGGGCATGGCCTCAGCTCCCTGTTAGCTCAACCCCAGCACTGAGCCCAAAGCGCTTCCTGAAACACAGTGATTAGCCACTAATCTCATTTTTTTCCACCCATAAATCAGTTCCAGACCAAATATTTACTGTGAGCATCATTTCCTCGCCAAGCAGGGCCGGTGACAGCTCTCATTATTAGGAATGATGAGTAATTTTGGACAGAGAGATATTTTTCTCTCTCTGTTTCTTCAGGGCAAAAAAACATATTAATAAATACACACAAACACCATGATCCAACTGGGCAACCAGTGAGGCCTGGTTGACTGTCTCACCTTGGCCTTGAGCCCTTATCCCTATTCCAAAGGAGGGAGAACAGGGACTGAAGCATGAAGTGGAGTAGGATGCTGCAGCAGAAGCATCCTCACCCGTGGAAGCTCCCCTGGCATGGGAGGCTCACAGGGAAAAGGTATCCTGCTGCAAGCACCTGGCCTGGTTTGGGGACAAGGCATCTGGGGTGCCTGAGGGACATGGAGAAACCAAGCCCTGTTTGGGGCTGCTTGTGCAAAAAAGTGTCACATACCATCTTTGCTGCAGGGACCTTGGAGCAGGGGTGCAGGATGAGACCAGTCACGGGCACCACATAAAGGATTTGCTGCCATGAGGGGCACAGCTTGCTCCCCACCAGCTTCTTACATCCATCCATCCTCCTACATGGGTTTGAACTAGATCATCTATAAGCTCCCTTCCAACCCAAACCATTCCATGGCTCTATAGATAGTGATGGAACATGGGAAAATGGTTTTAAAGTAAAATAGGGGAGATTTAGATGAGATATTAGGAAGAAATTCCTCCCTGTGAAGGTGGTGAGGCACTGGCTCAGGTTGCCCAGAGAATCTGTGGCTGCCTCATCCCTGGAAGTGTTCAAGGGCAGACTTGGAGCAACCTGGTCTAGTGGAAGATGTCCCTTCCCATTGTGGGGAGTGGAATGAAATGAGCTTTGAGGTCCATTCCAACCCAAACCATGCTATGATCCACCTGTTTGCATCACTACATCTCAAGGTGAAATTAGGGTGGTTGGCCTTGGCCTTACACTATCAGTGCTCCCCCAAATCAGGTGGCAAGCAGAGATACAAGCATAAATCCCATGTGCTATGACTCCTAAACACCTCATCTTCCAGTACCTGCGAGCAGTTTCATCCACCTATGGCAAGTATTTTCTCCCCTCATTTACCCAAGATGGGGAAAATCATGCGCTGGAAATGCATCATGGTCCTCACAGCCTAAACCACCCAGCACAGACCAAAGTTCCCACACCTCATCCCAACTGGGCAGGAGGAACCCCTTCCTCTGTGCCAGGGTCCTTTGGGCATCACTCCCTTCCATGCTCCCAAACCCAGTGAGGACAGCAAAAGCCAAAAAGGGGATTTTTAAAACAAAAACCAAACAAACAAAAACTGAAAAAAACACAAGGAAAAACATCAGCTTAATTCAATTTTCCATATGGATAAAGCCCCAGCACAGCAGCAGACCTCTCCCACCAGGAAGCAGAGCAAGGCTGCACCTCGCTGCTGCGTATCTCAGCAGAATAAGTCCCAGCTGGCTGAGGAGGAACCAGCAAAGTCCAGCAGATGATGCGAGCCAGCCTCACTTCACTGCTCAGGGTGAGTGGCTACACTAATCCCCCCATTAAGCACCATTTCAGCCCTCTCCCAGAAGCTCCCAAGTTTTCAGCCAAGGGGGTGGAAAAGATGGGTGCTCCTCCTAAAACATTCCTGTGATTATAGAGTGTTGCTGATGGAGAAGCCAAGGAGACATCAGGGAGAGCACAGCACAGCTCTGCAAAGTTTCCCTCCCTTCAGGAGCTGCCAAAGGGGCATTTATATGGTGTTGATACCTCACAGACCCAGGAAGGACCATTTTCCTCCAGTCACAGCTGGACAACTGCTGAAATGAGGCTTCAGCCCATGTCGAGGGACGCTGTGATGCACCAGGCAGAGGGAGCAGGGAGACAGTTATGTACCAGCAATGTTTTATTTTGGCTTTAAAGGGTTTTGGGGGAGCAAAGAGAACCATGTGTAGTCCATCTCTAGGCTTGAAGCCCCTCAAAATCTAGGAGACACCCTGGGGTGACTACAGCATCCTCCAGGGATGCCAGGAAAAGTGCCACCACGGAGACAAGGGCTCCTTTCCCACAAGATTCAGAGCAGAACCCTAAATCTGAACATCCTGACTAATCTTCCTGCCACTCCAGGAACCCCAGGTCCCTTCTTTATGGTTGTCCCATTTCCATCCCTGCTGCAGGAGGTTGTGAAGCCAGACAATCCTGGGGGCTTTGCAAGCATCAAGCACCCCTCACTGCAGGGATATCAAGCTCCCCACCAGCAGGACAGGGTCAGTCTCTGCCCCATGCAGCCCTCGGCTCTCTGGACATTTTCCAAAGTCACCAATTCTCAGCCCTTCCCCCAGTGAGCACCACAACTGCTGCCAGACCAGCAGCCTCTCACCAGCAACCCCCATCAGTTCCACTCCATTACCTCTCACCATCCCCTGACCCTCTTGCATAGCCAAAATCCTCATTTTCCTCCTTTATGCTCTGCATCTCTCCACAGGGACACCAGACACAGCACTCCCCACCAAGCCCCCCAAACCAGAGTTCGCTGGAGCATCAGGACTAATTTCTGCCACAGGATGCTCAGGAAAATCAGTGCTGCTCACTGGGAGAGATTCCATGCTCAGATAGGTAAATGCCAACTATTAGAGACATAATTTCGTGCAAGAATTTGCTAAATATATGATGATGGTTTAAAAAAAAATAGGAAAAAAAGGCCCAGCTAGTTTGAAGCGTTTAATGCAAATCCCTTTAGGTGTCAATCGAGCCTGAATGGCTCATCCCTGCCTGCTCTGTGGAATCAGTCAAACGCTTATCACCAGCTTTGGAAAAAAAATAGAGGGTTTCAACAGGCAGTGAAAAACAGGAGCAGACACCCGGGACAAAGGGCCCGTCACTCCTTTCAGTCCCAGCAAGGCTCTGCGTGCATGGAAGCCCAGCGGGAAGGCAGGGATTGACAGCAGCGTGGGATGCAGGGATGGGAGGGATGCTATAGGGTCTCCAACAGAAAGGTGCCTGGTGAGGACACACAGAGCTTTGCTGTGCTGGGATGTCCCTGGGTGATACACAGGCTAGAAGAGCAGGATGTGCTGGGAAAGCAGTCACCAGTAGAAGCTGGAATACCAGGATGGGCACAGTGGGATCTATATGTTACAGGGAGTGGAGATGCAACAGCCACAGAGTTGTCAGCACAACATACAGCTGACCCATGGCCATCTCAAAGAGTATCCCAAAGGGAACACATCACCTGGCAGCACTCAGTCCTCCATGCCCTCTTCCTTAAGAAAATGTGGAAGTTGGGTAAATAACTATTTTCTCTGCAGGCATTTGTCATCACTTCCACTATTATTGTCATTAAAGAAATTAAAAGGGGTTTAAAATTTAGCCAAAAGAGGGGAGCTGACCCTCAGCCAACTGCACCAGCCTATACTTTATTCACTGCTTTGCTTCTCCTCAGCACACTCCAATTTCAACCCAAGCATTTCTCTTAAAGGAAGGGAAGTAGAGGGTGAAAAAAAATCCTCTCATCGGTATTTCAGCTGCAAAGGATTAAAGATTGCTGCTGCCTGGCCTGCAGCACACGGCCTCGGTCAGGATTCAGCCCAGAAGATTTATGGCTTTTTGACTGGCTTAATTGCACAATATTCTGTATTAAATCAGAGGAAGGAGCAGGTAAAGTGCTTCCCAAGCGTCTCGGCAGCATGGCCACACCAGGCAGTCAGCTCTGGCCCAGGTCAGCAGCATCCATGTGCAAACCCCTCAAATTTACTCTGGCATTTTTTACTGCAAGAATCCTGGAAAGGTTTGGGCTGGAAGGGACCCTAAAGCTCATCTCATTCCACCCCCTACCATGGGCTGGGATACCTTACACTAGCCCAAGTTGCTCCAAGTCGTATCCAACCTAGCCTTGAGGACTTCCAGGGATGAGGCAACTTGTGCCAGTGCCTCACCACGCTCACAGGGATGAATTTCTCCCCAATATCCCATCTAATCATGCCCTCTGGCAGTGGGAAGCCATTCCCCATTATCCTGTCACTCCTTGCCCTTATCAAAATCCCCCTCCAGAAGAAGAGCTCCCAGTTCTGCTCCCTTCCTCTTGCATTCCCATATTGGCACATAGTTGGCAAAATCCACCTCCTCTTCAGGGATTCCCAAATAAACCACAAAGCTCATAAGTGACTTCCCTGGCCCAGCAGATGGAGCACCCCCAAACAGGCTTGGGGAGTTTGCACCAAAACTAGCATGGCTGGAGAAATCTCAGCCACAGGAGGAGTCTCCAGGTCGCCTTTTATGCAGAGAATAAACATACAGCTCCCATTCCTGGTGCCATCCCACATCCATCCCTGTGCAGCGAGGAAGGCACCGGCTGCTTGGCATTTTCAGGGTTTAAGGCAAAGCCAGTGGTTTATTTGAACCTGTCTGAACAGCTGAAATTTCTTCATTATCCACCAGATTTGAACAAGCTCTACACAATACTGGCTTGATATTAAAAAAATAAATAGATAAAATCTACCAGATGTTACATTTATCCTTCTCATTCCTGGAAGAGGCAACAAACCCTTCCTCCTCTGGCCAGAGCAAAAGCAGGTTCTTCATATCAAAGCCTCGGCAGTTAAATATTTATCCAAGTGCCTGTCCCCACTTCCCTGAATGGCTGAATTTTAAGGTTCAAGTCTTACTGATCTATTATTCTCTTTTCAAAGCACAAAGTGGAACTTTTTATTACAGCTGCAAATTATAAAGCTGGGAAATTCTTTGAAGGGAGTTCAAGCCACACAGGTTTTTTCCCCCCACCTCCTGGGATTCATGCACCGACGAGACAGTGCTGCAGGAGCAGGAACGACGCTGGGAGCAGACACAGGCTGCTGAGGGAAGGAGCTGGAGGAGCTAATTGCCAGGATCCTGAAGCAGGACCTGTTTCTCATTAAGCTCCTTCTGTTTTCTTCGTTTCCACCGTTATGTTCCTTTGAGGGACACACAAGGGCAGTGGGGGATGAGCACCACCAGCTGTGGCCAACCAAAGGTGGTAAGGTCATGGAATGGTTTGGGTGGGAAGGGACCTTTAAAGGTCTAGTCCAACACCCCTAGCATGGGCAGGGACAACTTCCACTAAAATAGGTTGCTCTGAACCCAGTCCAACCCAAACCTGAATGCAGCCACAGCTCCTCTGGGCAACCACAGGGACAGACGAACTTCTCATGGGAGAAGGTTTGGGAGCCACTGGCACATGTTCTCCAGAGAACCTGTGGCTGATCCATTCCTGGAAATGTTCAAGGCCAGGTTGGATGGGTCTTGGAGCAATCTGGTCTAGTAGAAGGTGTCCCTGCCCGTGGCAGAGGATTGGAACTCGGTGATCTTCAAAGTGTCTTCCAATCCAACCCATTCTGTGATTCTAGGATTCTAAGTCAGAGCAGTCTCATTATTTTTGGGAAGCCTGTGATCCCTGCTTTCAGTTTGATACAATGGTTCTGCCAGGACTTTACTATGCCCCACTTAAGGTTGGATGTGGAGCAATCTGGTCTAGTAGAAGGTGTCCCTGCCCGTGGCAGAGGATTGGAACTCGGTGATCTTCAAAGTGTCTTCCAATCCAACCCATTCTGTGATTCTAGGATTCTAAGTCAGAGCAGTCTCATTATTTTTGGGAAGCCTGTGATCCCTGCTTTCGTGGGTTTCATCTTGTTATTGCCAAGGAAGCCACCAGAGCACTTGGTCAAGCCATCACCTGCTTGGACATAGGGCTGACCTAAGCAGTAGGTCAGTAGGGGCTTGCAGGTTGGTGTTGAAATACACCCACCTTGGACCACAAAGGTGTGGATGGAGGAGCTGCTTCATGCCTTTCCTGCAAAGCCACAACTGGAAGACAGAGCTGTGAAGAGCTCAAGTGTCTTGTGTCATGACCAACAGCAGTCAATCCATCTCCTGGTCACCACCCCAGGACACAACAGCACTTGACATCTCTTGTGCCCTCTGCTCCTGCATGGACAGCCTGGAGGCAGCACACCAGGCAACGGTGCCAGCAGCAGGAGAGCTCTGCCACCTCTCACCCCCAACTCCCCACGGGATGTTAATCCTTATCTAAATGCCTAATCACGCTCACCACTTTCAAAGTGGTGAAAGGAGGTTCAAATTCTCATTAAAGGACACGGTGAAAAGTTTCTCCTCCAAGCATGTTAAAGCCCCTGTGCCTCTTGATGGAATACCACAGCAGTAATTAACATTAATGACATACCTAAGGAGAACTGCAGCCCAGAGCAGTGGGATAATTGCAGCAGAGAGCCAGTTTGTTACGGAGGCTACCCATCACTGTCAAGACACAGTGTGCAAACCATACTTTGAGAGAGCTGGAGACATTCCAGGACCTGTGCAAAACTCCACAGCCCTGACTCACTGTCAAAGGCACCGAGATTAATCAGAAAGATTATTTGGAAACACAGGGAGAGATGCTGCTCATTTTGCTCTCCAAATTCCCTCACTTCGGTGCTCTCTCCCTTGCAGAAGTACCAGGTGGGGCTCTACATTTTTGGGCACTAAACAGGATGAATAACACAGCACTGAAGATCACAGAATCACAGAACTGTTAAGGTTGGAAAAGGCCTTTAAGGTCATTGAGTCCAATCATTCCCCCAGCATTGCAAGGCCACCACTAACCATGTCCCCAAGTGCCACATCCACATGGCTTTTAAATCCCTCCAGGGATGGTGACTCCAACACTGCCCTGGGCAGCTGTGACAGTGTCTGACCACCCTTTCTGTGAAGAAATGTTCTGCAATATCCAATCTAAACCTCCCCTGGCACAACTTGAGGCTGTTCCCTCTTGCCCCCATCACTTGTTCCCTGGGAGCAGAGCCTGACCCCAGCTGGCTGCACCTCCTGTCAGAGAGCTGAAGAGAGCAGAAGGTTCCCCTGAGCCTTCTTTCATCCAGGTTGAGCCCCCACAGCAACTTGTGCTCCAGCCCATTCCCTAGCTCCATTCCCTTCCCTGGACACTCTCCAGCCCCTCAATGCCTTTCTTGTCATGAGGAACCCAGAACTGCTGCCAGGATTCAAGATGCCTCAGCAGTGACTAGCACAGGAGGACAGACACTACCATGGGCCTGTGGCCACACTATGGCTGGTACAAGCCAGGATGCCCTTGGCTTCCTGGCCAGCTTGAAAGACACTACATATGGATTATTTGCACATATTGGTAGTGTCCTGCTGCATCCACCTGCTCTGCAAACATCAATCTCTTGCTCATCCCCAAAACCAAGAGCCCACCTGCCTATCCAAACCCAGGAAATGTCAGAGACACCAAGCACAAGAGCTATCTCCATGCTGCTCATTCGAATCCCGCCCATGCAGAACATCAAGTAATCGATCTACCTGCTAGACTGGAATTGATACAAGGGGAAACATCATTATTATAAAGGTTGCAGAGCAGCAGAATAAATGACATATCACTCAGTAGCATTTAAGACCAGCTTAGATGGTTAACTCTGAGGGACAGTCTAACCACAGGCTGCTCAGTGAGGTGAGGACCATGGAGAAGACCTCTGGTCCTAAGTTTCTGGTGGTTTATGATTCAGTTTTTCACCTTTCTGGCTAGATGACCCCAGCAGGATGCTAGATGTGTGAACCAAGTGCCATAGTAGATATCCTGTTCTCAGGGGTTTCTCTGTTATGTGGGATGGAGAAAAACACCCACAAGATGGCAAGTGTCAAGTTAGAGTTGGTTCAGAATTGCAAATAATAAAAGGAAAAGAAGGAAATGGATATGTGTTCTATCATCAGATCAGATGTGAACTTCACATCTGACTTCACCCATCCAGGATATCCTCATCGTGGTTTGGAAAACCCACACCAAAAAAACACCTCAGCATCAATGGGGCTAAAGGGAAAGGAAGTCAACCATTGGAAGGCTTTGGGTCAACAGACTCATCCACCAGAACACCTCACTATCTGCATCCACGCCTGGAATGTGACTGTAGCGATACAGTCCTCTCCAGCAGCTGCTTCATGTTAGCCCTCGGGAGAGTTCAGTGCTTCCTCCAGGGCTCAGCCCTGTCAGGTCACACTGCTGCAGTTCACTGTTGACATGCTCTAATCCGCTCTCCCCAGCTGCTTGCCAGAGGCTGTTCTTTGAAGGCCATGGAGTTCATGAATTTGACCAGACACCAGCGTGGCAAAAGGAAGTACAGCTGGGAAGCAGATGAGGTTTTGGGCTCACCTTCCCTTCACATGGGTCAAAGGATTAAGGATGGGCCAAAGGATGGGTTTAAGGATGAAGTATGGGTCTAAGGACAAAGGATGGGTCTAAGGATAGGTCCAAGGACAAAGGGTGGGCCTAAGGATGAGTCCAAGGATGAAGGTTGGGTCAAAGGGCAAAGGATGGGTCTAAGTATAGGTCTAAGGATGAAGGATGGGTCTAAAGATAGGATGAACCAAAGAATGGGTCTAAGGGTAATGACCACCCAATGACCACTTTGGACAGGACACCCAAGGGTAGATCTTGCCTTCAGAGATCTATTTGACACACCCTTCCAAGGGTTAACACACACTCTTGAACTCACTCTTAACTAGCTTGACTTTTGTTTCCCAACTAAAGTGTTTTTAAGACCTTACATTCAGAGTTTGTTTCTTTCCTGACTCCTTGCTGATGAATAATCATTAACTATCCATGAAAGATTTAAATGGCCCATGGAATTCATGAGGTATTAAATGGGCATTATATTATCAGCCACTCTAAATGTTTTGTTTCCGTTTCAGGACCATTCATGAGATGTTTATGGATTGTGGATTTATGGAAGTCAGGGGATCTTTTTAGGAGTAATGTTCCGTACCTCAGAGTTACGGTCAACAGCTGGAGACTCCGTGCAGGAAAAATTGAGGCTGTGAGCTCAAGAAAACTTAACCCCTGCTTCAGAAGGTCTTGGTGTACAAAACTGATGGATTCAACACTGGAAATTAGGTCCAAAACACAAAATTCAAGCAAATTTGTGAGCTGTCATCAAGAATCAGGTGGTATGTGCTGGCCTTGCTCCAGAGAGGACACGGTCACTACTACTGCTGTCACAGATATATGGTGGGGTTTTACTTTTCTGTCTGTATGGAGGAGAAAATCTAGGGGAGCAGCCCCACAGCACTCCAACAGCTTCAGCCCATCAATCCTGACCCACAGCTCATGGAGAGAGGTGTTTTTGCTTTTGCCAAGAGCATCCCTGGCTCCTCAGAGCCCATTTCACCCCATCCTGAGACGGGGAATACCAGGTGAGGAGACAAACAAGGGACTTAAAAGGTCCTGGAGTGATGGGACAAGGGGGAATGGCTTCCCACTGACAAGGCAGGGATAGATGGGATGCTGGGAAGAAATTCCCCACTGTGAGAGTGGTGAGGCACCGTCACAGATTGCCCAGAGCAACTGTGGCTGCTCCATATCTGGAAGTGTTACAGGCCAGATTGGACAGGGCTTGGAGCAACCTCGTCTAGTAGGAGGTGCCCTTGCCCATGGTAGGGGGGGGTTGGACTAGACCTTTAAAGGTCCCTTCCAACCCAAACCATTCTAGGATTTTATCACCTGAGGAACACCAGCCTCCCTCTTGGGTAGGTTTCAGATGGGTCCTACCAGAAAGTAATCTGCAAAGAGGCAGGATGGGGGTAAATATAGTCCCTAAATCATCCCAGGAGATCCACCCAGCACTTGGGGTCCCTGGAATATCAGCTTTCCAGGTCTAGCATCTCCTTCCATGCTGGAACACGAGACAGGAAGCAGAAAGCCCCAATACAAAGCAAACCAAGAGCCCAGTGGCACAGCTAAAACCAGCAAGGGTTGATAAAAACCCCTTGAAATCATCTTTCAGGGATGAGCTCCATTACATGTCTGAGGTCAGGAGGAACCTGCCCTCCTGTAGAGAGCACAGAGAACTCAGACACCGTAGAAGTATGACACTAAAAAACACCCTACAATTGCATGGACTAGGACATAAAATGAGAATTAGCTGTAACATCCCCAAAAACCCACTTTTTCTCTGTGCCAGGCAAAGAGTTTTCTACCACATCCAGCCTAATAAACAGTTCAAACTTCAGCATTCCTGAGCTGGAGAAAAAAAGGAAAAAAAGAAGAAGCTGCCTCTTTAATGCACTAATTACAATCCTGAAATACTAATGGGATTAGCAAGCAGGATTTAGTGGTTGTCTCCTGAAAAATCATTAAGTGCCATTAGAGAAAATTAACCTCCCCGGTTCTCTGAGCGGCATTCGGGAGCCTGGATCCTTCCGCAGCGACGTGGTGGCCCCCAGTGGGGTGCAAGCACAACGGAATCCTGTTAATATTGGCTCTTTAACTCATGATTAGTGAATTAATAGAGGAAAGTTGCCTGGCACCTCGAGGAAGGGAGCACTGGAGGTGGTGGGCAAACTGGGTACAGTCAGGCAAGGATCAAAGGAATCACAGGATGGTTTGGGTTCCATTACATCCCCTTGCCATAGGCAAGGACACCGTCCACTTGACCAGGTTGCTCCAAACCCTGTCCAACCTGGTATTGAACACTTCCAGGGATGGAGCAGCCACAGCTGCTCTGGGCAACCTGTGCACAGGCAACCTGTGCAAGGAAGGCAGAGAGAGACAAAGAAAGAGGGGACATTACTGTGTTCATGAAAACCCTGTGTAAGATCTCCATCTCTGCACCCTTCCCTGCTCTTTACCCTTGCAGGAAAGTTGAGGTAACCCATCCCCTCTGGCTCAGGAAATCAGTGGCTGAAGGATTTGCTAGAGTGAGGTCCAGACACCTATGTCCAATCCTGGAGTCAGCTCCATGTCAGGGTAACCTGGAGCATACAATGACCCCCTTGGGGATCAAATGGCTTGGGGGAACCAAAGGAAAGTTTTGCCCTTGGCACAAACAGCTATAGCTGAGGGTAGAGCACAAATCAGGTGCTGAAATAGAAAGAGAAGCAGGAGAGGAGAGAAGCAGCTTGCTGAGGCTTCACTCCTGCAGACGCAGTGATGCTCACTGGGGACGGACCAAAGTAAACACAACTTTCCGGTGTCTAAGCACAAGGGGGAGGGAGGCCTTGCAGGAGGCATTTTCCAGCTGAGATAGTTTAATTTCCAAATAGCTAAAAGTCTTTAGTGACCAAAAATTCTTAGCTCATGGGAGAAGGAGGATGACCACCCTCATTTCATGCAACAACCGCAGCCCAATAGCTGCCACAGCCCTAGGGATGCAATGGGGGAACAAGTGACACTGCAACACTGAGGCCACCAGATACATCCACCACCCCAAATACCCTCTGGTCCCCCCTGCCTGAACAAGGGGAGCTCAGGGTCTGGCTGCCAGAACATCCCACGCAGACAGCAGGTTTTAACTCTTCACATTTCCCAACTGCAGCTGCCTGAGCCAGGCTACCCAAGCTCCCAGCACATCCCTCCCTCAGGGGACTTTGCTTGGGATTTTGCCACAGTCTTTTTACCCTCAAGAAATCCAAACTTAGAGACAAACAGTGCAGTCTGTCCTGAGGCTCCTGTTTAGTGGGGCTAGCAGGGACCAGGCACACTCCATCCCAGCACATCCTATGGGAGAGCAGAAAATGCCCCAAGGCAGCCACCGGTCTCCTCTGCAACCCCACGCCGAGGCAGCAGAAGGGTTTTCTAAGCACGGCCACCAAAAGGGGTGGAAAGAGACGGAAAGTGTTGGTGCCAATAAATCCTTTCCCTGCACAGCAGCAGCCTCTGCTGGCA